>NW_010519190.1:0-7364 GCF_000687285.1 Phaethon lepturus | reverse complement strand
GGCCTGTGAGTCCTTTCCCCTAACCAGATTTCTCTGTATGCTTTGCTTCTGCCATGAGGACCAGCTGTGGTGGCGGAAGGCCTGGGACACCTCACCACCGCAGACACTGAAGCCCCAGGGACTGGCTTGGTGGCTGTTCTGGGTAACTGGTCTTACCTCCCACCCCACCCCCCCGCCTTGTCCTAAACGATTGTTCATAAGCCAAACAGATGTTCTTTTCTCTCTTTTTGACTGATGATACATGTCCATGAATCTGCTGCTGATCGTTTTCTTTTCAAACTCCGAAAATTTCGAAGCGAGAGCGAGTAGGTAACAAGCTGTGCGTACGCGCACGTGTGTGCGTTTTTCTCCACAACACCGATACCTCAGGTCAGTGTTGTACCACACAGAAAGAGCTAGAAAAATACTTTATAAATCTATAAAGCCAAATCTTAAAAAGTACATGTCATATTGAAACTTATGTCAGGCTTTACTATTACTTTTTAATGAAACTATTTCAGGAGCAGCCTGGCTGACCCCACCCTGTAGCCCTTTTAAGAAACCCAAGCCAATGCTGCTGGTAAGAATTGTCATCTCCAGCACACCAGCAACTGCCAGACAAAATTTGCATGCGTTGTTTTGTACAGCTGAAGTGAAATATGTGAAATAAGTTTATTTTTTAAATATGTATGTTGGCCTTATCACACAATTAATTAAAAGCAAAGTGATTTGCATGCAAAACATTATCACCTAGTAATCCATGTATTAATTACAGTATTAAAACAGAGAACCACCAATCAGATTTTCCAAGAGAGCGGTAAGATCCTTTTTATTTTCAACTGCAGCACTATTAAACTTGCAGAACACGATGCCATGTTCCTCTTAAAGCACAGAGTCGCAGAATGGTTTGAGTTGGAAGTGGCCTTTAAAGATCGTCTAGTCCAACCCCCCTGCAATGAGCAGGGACATTTTCAACTAGATCTAATGTTCTATCAAATCGAATGTTGTATCATGTTTTCCCGGTTGGTTGCCTTCCAGTTCTAGTCCCAGATGAAATATATTCTGGTTTGGCCAAGGAGGTTCCCCAAGTATTTGATGGTTCCTTGACTGAGGTTATATTATCAAATTACTAACTTTCAGGTCTGTAACAGTTCTTGGTGCAAATGGCCACCTTGTGAGCATCGCCTTCTCTCCAGCAGCGCTTCTGTAAATGAAGCAGACTCTTAGAAGTGAAAAAATCCAAATAGATTAACTATGAACTTTTAAAGACAGCTCTGTGACTCTTGAACAGCTATGTGCGTGCAGGATCGGTTCCGTCATGAAAAATAATCTTCATTATTGAAATGTTGTTCTGAGATGTTTTTCCATCTGGAATAGCAGCTGATGCAATTTGTATCCCAGTGCAAGAGCGAGTTCATGTGATTTAGTCTTTCAGAAAGCAGAGAATGGGTTAGCTGTATCAATGTGCTTTTTTGACTGGCTCTTTGCTAGGATTCTAGTTAATCCCTAATTTTGAATATATTTTTTTCCCCCTTCCAGTGGGGCTGAGGTGCAAAGCCCTAGCATTTGTGATTCTTTACAGTGTCTATTTTTTTCTAATAAATCTTTAGTAGGAGTTCTATTCTCGTGAGAGATTGACTATTTCAAATCCCAGCTATGTGGTTTTGATATCCAGAACTGAGAAGTAAAATAGCCATTTTTCCTTCTCCTTGTCTTGCTGATGTACCTGGATCAACAGCAGCGCTGAGACTCCCTGCAGTCACCCAGGTCACTAATCAGGGAGCGCGGCCAGGTCCTGGTGCCCTCTTCAAATACACTCTCCCTCCCTGGGAGTCAAAGGGAATGGGCTTCACTGCACCGACAGGGTGCCTGCGCTGCTGGGGTTATGGAAAATAAGATTATTCGGATCCAAGCCGTCCACCCTCAGCCCTTGTCGGTCAGGGCGGGCAGATACCCTACGTCGGGCAAGGAGATGGGGGAGTCTCTGGAGGAGAATGCAAGCGAATACAACAGCTCTTGCGTGCCAGGCGCCTACGCTGGGGAGGGCCAGGGGCCGGGGCAGCCCCTGGAGAGAGCTCGTCCCTGAGCCCCGCTCCGGGGGCACGTCTGTGCCCATACTCCCACCGACAGCCCTCCACCCCGGTCCGCTGAGGGAGAGGATCAGGGGGAGAGCGCCGGTGCCGTTTGTGTCCGTGTAAATGCGGCGTGTGCCCGTGGGTGCGGAGCCGCGTGCCCAGCCACCCGTGTCCATACCCACCTGGGGATGCGTGCCTCTGGGGATGCACGCTCGGCCCGGCTGCTGGCCTGGCCGGGGGCACGGAGCAGCCGTGGCCTCGTCTCCGTCCGGCTATGGGGTTCAGCAACACCAAATAATGTTTGTAAATGTTTCCCAGTAGTTTTCAAAGCTGTTCCTTAAAACTGGAAGTGAAAGGTAACCACTTTGCTCTTTTTCCAACTCACAAATTCCAGTATCAGATTTGTTCTACGAGATAAACCACTTGGAAAGCAATTCTGCTCTGGCAGATGAGGGACACGTTCCTTATCGAGAGGAATGACTTAACCATCTCCTAGAGAAGAATTTTGTCTTGTCTGGGTCTTTCTAACTTACGCAGATATTCAGATCTTTGTCAAGTTGTGCTGTTCTTCAGCTGCAACGTTTTTTCACCTGCCTTTGCCAGTTGCAGGTGAAGACCTCGCTGGCTTCCTGCAGGTCACTGCTCTGATGCTGAAGATCTGCTGTGTGACAGAGGGACACGTGTGCGATCTGGATATGTTTAATCGTGTCGTGTCAGTTTCTTATCGGGGAGATCACTTACTCCAGCTGTTTCATGAGGATTTGGAAATCCCGGTACCCCCTCGGAGACAGGTTCCTCTAATGATCTTGGTCACCTCTCGGAGCCTCTGCTTCTCTGTCTCTGATTTTGGGGCAACCAATCTGAACTTATCTATTTTGGAACAGTGCTGACCCAAGTCCAGCATATTATCATTAAAGACACCTGAACATCCGATAGTGCATGCCTGTGCAATAACATACAGCTGACTCTTGCTGGTTTTCCATGCCTGGCCAGGGCAGAGTAGTTTGGAGCTCAGTTCTGTCACTGCGCGTGTGGGTCCTTCTGAAGCAGAGAGAATCCTTTATGTGCACCCAGTTTAGTAAGCGTGTTTTGGCAGATTCAGATTTTAGCGACAGAACATGCAAGAAACTACAGCCAGTTGCTAATTTTATCCATGATATTCAGTATTCAGGTCTGAGAAGAGTTAGATGATGGTGAGAAAAAAGAAAACATCAAGAGAAAAACATGTTGTTTCTTTTGTGTAGTTATTTACATGAAATACTGTATTCAAGCCACTGTGATTAACTTTGTTATTGGTAGAGGTTATCCTTCACAGTTAAACACACGCTTCTCAAAAGAAGAAGTTGGGGAAATTTGAGAGAACATCATCTTCCTCTCAATCTGAAAACATTAGAGATATGCAATATTGGTCATGTGCAACAGTTAGATGAGACCACAGTTACAAAAAGTTGTACTTACTTGCTTACTTGGAAGGCCCAAACAAGGTTTATCAGTCTGAACCTCACTCTGTTTTTTTAGCTTTCTACTTTTTTCCAATTATATTAATTTGTTTTTTTCTCATATTGACAAACCTCAAAATTATTGAACATTATAATGTATTTCTCTCAGTAATTATACTGAGAAAAAGTAAAATAGTTATCTGCACCTTAGGAAGCATACAAAAATCTACTTAAAGCCGGGCTTTCCCCTATTGCCATGGCAAGTTTTGTGACTAGTGATCATCCCTTATTGTCACAGTGAAAACAAGTGCCTTTATTTGCATCTCGTAACTCTTTCCAAAGGCAATGAAAAAGGATCAGCTAAAACATAGATAAGCTGGTCCTTTCAGTATTATTTTGCAATAAATTACAATTAAACAGCCTTATTTTCTCTCTCTTTCTCTTTTTTTTCTTTCTTTATTCTTTTCCTACCTAATCGGGTGCCCAGCGTAATTCAGTTCATCAGTTCAGGGGTTACGTTTCTTAGGCGTGTGCCAATGTAAATGTTCTGCTGAGAGGTAACACGTATTTCAGGCATATCCTCATACAAAATACTGACAAAGATGCAACGAGTATCTTCCAGGCTCCACAGGATCCATGTTCATGTTCAAGGGCATGTTTACCCTTTAAACATGACGAGAGGTAAGGGGATGACCAGAACTAGGGACAGCTGTGGCAGGAAACCAGTTTGGGCAGGTGCTGCAGGACAGCTGCACCAGTTTCAGTTGTGGGCACATCCGTGGGTACCACCCCTCCGCCGATCGGGGCGTCAGCTCAGGGTAGCGCACACGCTGAAGAGCCAGACATCGCGATAGCATCTTTATCGGCTGCTGTCGCTTCTGAAAAGGTCAGCTGAGTCCGTCCTCAGCCGCAAGCGTACGCAGTCGGGTAGCGACGCGCCCCCAGACCTGCGAGAGGCAAGGGACCAGGCGGGAGGTTTGGTACTCCTCCTCCTCACCGAAGCAGCAAGGGGAAGATTGAGAAATGGACAGAAAGTGGCTTTTAATCAGGTAAGTCATACCTTACGGCTAAATTGTATTCTTGTTATTGTAGGCTGCTGCTTCGAGGAGTGGAGGTGGGAAATAATACCCCGATTTACTGACGTCCACCTGCTGCGGCCGTGGGAATGGAGAACGGCGCAAGGCTGAAGTGGCGGGAGTCCATACCTGTAATTCCCGAGTGCTGTTTTTGTGCTTGCAGTTACCAAAATGTAATGTGCAACTGCTTGCTTCTGAAGAACACGGCAACAGTAAGTAATTTTTCCCTGAACATGTCAGATCAAAGAAATACCGACAGCGTAACAGTGCCAAACTCCTTTTCTTGTAGCTGTCCTTGTCTATAAACAGTCCCCCGGGCATGATACGCTTTTTTCTGTGTTCAGTTCTGTCATAGATCTATTGTAAGGTAGAAAAGTGGGGAAATAAGATAAGGAACAACTATATTTTTGTTTTGTTCGCTGTTCAAGCTAAAAAAACCAAACAGCCTACATCCTGGTTGTCTGGCTGCAGAAAGACTGTTTTTTTCATTACCTCTTCTGTTTTGCTCCAGAGACATTGTACATTGGAGGCAAAAAAAAAAGCCCCTATCGGAAATATACCCAACTTCACCGTCTTTCTGAGCCGCTGGCATTCGGCAGGGAGCCGGCGCCGCGCTCGCGGCTGCTGCTGGCTGCGCGACTGCAGCGCCGAGCGCCTGACCAGCAGCATCGGCAGGGGTGCGGCCGTGTCCTCCACTGCCTTCATCCGGTGTTTAGGGAAATTGAATTAAAAAAACCCACCCGATTTCACTAGGATTTTGTAAAGGCCACGTAGCGCAAACTAATTATTTTACTTAGTAAACTCAGGCTTTGTGAACATAAAGGACAAAAGGAGTTTGACTGTATTGCAGAGTGTCAGTAGATAATGTGCTGAAACGTCCCAGCGGCACAACGCCCAGCGAACTGCCACTCAACAGGAGAAACACTTACTGAGTCATCACCTGCAAGAAGGAAAAACGCTTTCGGGCCGTAAGCTTTTTAGGCTTTTTATGGCTAAAACTGGACACAGGAGACAAGCTCAGCTCACAGTGGGAGGAGAGTGGCCATGCCTTCTTGGTCTAATATATTGTAGCATATTATCTTTGGTTTGCCACGGTTCGAAAAATCAGAAATGAAAAGTCTGCAGCGGACCCTTCATACACTGTGGGAAGAGATATAGTCTAGATTAAGGCTCTAAATGTCATACCATCACTAAACCCCAGTACTTTTTTTTTTCCTCCTCCTTTTTTTTGATTGATTGTTGAAAAACAGGTAAGGCAGCCTGAGGTGCCGCACTAATTCTGAACACTGTAGAAAGGTGCGCTTAGTTTTACCCATCAGCTTTGATGGGATAACATGCTGGTGAATCCCCAGATACTCCTTTAAACTGTACCTCTTAGTCACCAGGTTGCGTTTATTCCCACGTTGCAGTCCTATGGAATTTCTAGCAGGTTAATCCCAAAGCCCATTTCAAAGATTTCAGCCGTTCCCTACAAAAAGCAACTATATTAATTGAGCACTGAAATGCTGGCCCACGTCTTCCAGGAGGCGGAGGGGAAAAGGGAGGAGAAGGAGCCCAGAGCACGAGTTCTGTGGGCAGGGCAGCAGTTACAACCTGCTACACGTCCCTGGGTTTTACCACCATGGCAGACTTCGAAAGCAACAACGATATGAATTAATCTCATATGATATAGGTGTGATGCACGGACTTCTCATCCGTAAGGTTCTGCTACCATTTCTTACCTTCCGATTTATGGAGTTTTGCAATCGTTGTGTTGCTGTTAAACTGTAGTTAAATCACTGAAATTTAGCAAAGAAAAACTACCTACAAGGGGAATATCCATGATACGAATCACAAGATGGGTACTCATACCTGTTTTGCTTTTATTTTCACCTGATTGATAGGAAAATATTGGTAGTTTAGCCAGTGTTTACTGGCCCTGTAAGCAGGCTGGTTGGTAGAGCTATGTGTGTGTACACAAATATAACAGATAATCCAGTTTACTGATAGCCTGTAGCTGATCCCAGTGGAGGTGTACACTCACATGCATTGTATTCATGTGTTAAAACAGTAGAAATACATTATGGTGTTGAAACGATAGGAAACATGCCAAGAGGTGTAGTAAAAAATGGCATTATAGCCAGATAATTCTAAGTCTGGCTTAGTACAGCTGACTAAATAAATATACTAAGCTATATAGGTTTATGTATTTTTGAATGAAACAAATCACAAGTATGCTTAATAATTATTTATATTTGCTTTTTCTTTCAAGGTTGTTGGTATGGTAAATTTTAAAGCTACATAACTTGCTTCATTGTGATTAATCTCTTAAATCCCTCCAAACTAAACCTAAGTAAGAGGGACAGCCGTTAGAAGAAAGCTGCTTATCCAACATGAGGCAAGCATTAAGGAGAAGCACATGAAATGAAACTTCTGCAGACACCTAATTTTATTGAACCAAAAATGTCCTGAAGGTATCGCCCGCTAAATAAATCAAATTTAAAGATGTGCATTTCTGCAAGGTAATTAGCGCCTGTGGTCGTTAGATGTTAGCTGCGAAATATCCAGGCGTTAACACGCAGTCAGTCACGCAAGCAGGACAGCACAGCCTTGTTTTGGCCAAGCTGGCGTTAGGAAGGCTCCCTCCTCCTCTGTGTACCATGGCCCTGTTTCAGTGTAAAAGCAAAAAATCCCCCCCCCGCCTTAACAGCTGCCGCCGCCTTCTTTCTTTCCCCGTCCCAGTCTCCTGCGCCCGGGCGCCCAAACCCGGCGCCCCCGGCAGAGCCACGTTGTCTCTCGTGAGAGGCTTTAAACGG
>NW_010519189.1:1311-1633 GCF_000687285.1 Phaethon lepturus | reverse complement strand
CTCCCAGTCACGACCAGGTTTGCCTTCCGCGTGCTGGCCGCTGAACCACGCGAGCGATGGAGACTGCAGCTCTCAGTTAAAAGAAGTTTTTCTCACCCCCAGGTTTGTGGGGAAACGCTTGAAAACAACCTGCAGACGCCAGAAGAAACACAGCGCAAACAGACAGGGTATTTTTAAACCCACTTGATTTTCCCAGCCAAGTTCAGGGGGGTTTCAAAGCTTAACCTGTGGTTTGGAAATCGGGTCAACATCAGGGAACCGCGGCGGGGATGCGGACCCCAAATCACCCCATGGTGCGGGAGGTCCCGTGAAGCCGAGGGAT
>NW_010519189.1:0-216 GCF_000687285.1 Phaethon lepturus | reverse complement strand
CTCCCCCAGCGGGAAAGCAGCATCTGGGCTTTCAGCGCGATTCCTGCGTTTTAAACCCGATTTTCCAGATGGATGGAGGGCGACGCGCAGGTCAAGTGACATGCCTCAAGGTCACGCGGGGCCGGCGGAGGAGCAGGATTAGCTGCGAGGGGTGGCTCGGCACCCCGTTCACGGCGAGATGGTGACTTCAAACCCCGTCCCCACGCACAAGGGGTG
>NW_010519187.1:8221-11953 GCF_000687285.1 Phaethon lepturus | reverse complement strand
ACCTAGTGTTTCTGTGATTTCTGTGATTAATTTAATTCAAATGAGCCTGTCCTCTTTTCATGGCCATTCATCAGGTGTAATGTATTTAAAAATAAATCAGTTATCAAATTTCATGAGTTACCATAGGCCAAAATGCAAGAGTTAGCTCAGGTAGCTGCTTTGTTTACTTACCTCAGTCTATCTTCACATATCGTATGCTCAGCAGATTTACTTGTGCCAAGGCACAGAGCGTCCATAGACCCAAGCCAAAGCTGACTTCAGTGTCATCAGCCTTAGCAAGCTCAGGTTTGGGTCCTTTGTAGGGGTAATGGGGGAAAACTGGAAAAGCATCAAAGTTTGAACCTGTGCTTCTGTTCTTGGTTCAGTACCCTAACTAGAAAAGATTTTCTTTCTTCTGCTTCATAACAGGATGTGTAACCTTGGTGTCTCTTGAGACTTGGTCAGTGGGTTTAGCCTAAGGAGGGAGCCAGTTTCTAGGTGATTTTCCTGCATTTTTGCTTGCTCTCCCAGTACTGCAAAAGGCTGGAAGCTCTGGTGAGAGCTGGACTGCTGAACAACCAGCAGAGGTACAGGAGGGCTGCAGGCAAATGGCACTTCTTGCATTTTCAGTTAAATTGAATACTATCCAGCTTAAATGTGCACTCTGGCAGCAATTCTCTTTCTCTTCTCAGTTACAGGGATAATGGTAGAAGATGCCTCCCATCACAGATCCAGCTGTAAATCAACATCTGCGGTCTATGTCTGGAATACATACTTGGATGCTTTTTAAATTTACGTTTGCTGCATTAAATGATTTGATTCATCACAATAATTTTATGCTACGCAAAGGCCAAGGATCCTTTGTATGTCCTATATTACAATTTATGATGGTACATACTTGCATTTACAAAGGAAACTGTCTTGTAATACATTAAAAAAACCCAAAGACATGCAAAAAGCACTTGTGAAAATATCCTTAAGATTATTTCTAGGGTTTTTCTATTTTAAGCCTTGGAATTAAAATACAATTTATAAAATAGACATTTCAGGTATTTTATTTCTTCTAGAACAAAGGTTGCAACAGAAGATGAAAAAAAACGTAAAAATATATGTTTAAAATAACAACTGTGCAGTACAGGAGCATACCCCATGCTCACAATGTCTTCATAGTGCCCTCAACATAACATTTGTGAGAGTGAAACCAGTACGTGATTAGGCAGGAGCTCATTTAAACTGAAACAGAAGAGATCTACGTTTTTGGTCCATAACAGACAGTCAAAGGGGACAGACCTTTATTTCAACCATTTCACAGTAAATGATGAACAAATGCTGACCATCACTTGTGATTTCCAACGATTTTACTCCTACTAGTCTTCACCTCACAAGGGAAAAGATTTCTTGGGCAAGGTCTGGGTAGATATGCACTAAGCCACCCCGGGATGGAGAGGTCAAGTGGCTTTTCCACATCTGCAAGGTCTGTAACTAATGAGAATTTTAACACTTAACTGCATTCTGTTATTGCAAATTAAATTGTGTCTGGGGCCAGACACAAGCGGGCAACGCAAGCCCTGGGGAAAATGGAGCTCCCTGCTGCGCAATCACTAGCCACTTTTCCCTTAATTCACCCACACAAAGGTGGCTCGGGTAAGTTTAAGTGACAGACTTTGAGTTCACCTAAGCCCCATGCAAAGCATTTGTCATGGCCTGTCACCAACGCCTCACCGGGAGGCAGCACCGCCGCGCGCTGCACCAGGACGCTGGCCGCGGGCGTGGGAGAGGAGGCTGTGCTGAAGTAAGTGGTCGCTGGTCACTCTTGCCTTTACCAAAACAAGAAAAGGGCATTACATGTTAAATATTTCCACCGCCTGATTCTAACACATGGTAATTTGAATGTCTGGATTTGCAGGCACCTAGCTATAGCCACTTATCTAGTGGGTTTCTTTCACCACGCTTCCCTTTTTGCTCCTTTCCCATTTCTTCCAATTGTTTTACCCCACCCATATCCCACAGTTTCTTTATTTAGGTAAGCTTTTGGGGGAAGGGAGGCTTATTAAATCTCCGTATAGTACCCACCGCCAGGACAAGTCTCAGATCCAGCACTGCCCTGCCAGCCCTCTTGTGCTGGGCGGAACAACAAATAAAACCGTCCAGACAAACTTTTAAGAAATAGCCTGTCTTACATTTCAGCAGTGGTGACTTCATCCACTCGTGGGCTATCACAGCCTGTATCTGTAGTAATTCAAGTTCTTTCTCAAATTCACTTCTTTCCTTAGGGCAGCTCATGTTGCCATTGTTACACAAAGACAAAGCTTTGTTAAGGTAACATCTACTAAGCCTAGACAAGGAACAGGCTCCGACAATGCCAGACACTGTACCTATGTCAGATGCAGAGGATGAAACTGTTTAGAGCTCTCACATTGTCAAGAAGACATTAAAAAAGAAGTAGAAGAAGAGCCATAGGGGCGTCCGAAGCATTCAGACCTGGCTAGAAATATAGCAGCTGCCACGCTATGGATCTATGGAGACGATGGAAACCTGAAAGCTTTTCAATTTGATAAAGTAATACAAAATGTGCAGCATTTATACTGCAAAAAGCAACAAAAGGTCTGAAGATGTCTTGCGCTACTACGTTTGCTAGCCAGATTTCACTTCCTCGGCAACAATGCAGGCTTACAGAAAGCCGCGTGAGTTGCCGGAACAACCCACTTCCATTCTGACGGTACCAGGATTTATTACTGTCAACCCCACGATGTTCTGCAAAAGCAAATTTTCTCTTTCCATTTGAAATGCAAATTTCCTTTCAGCTCTGCTCTGACATGAAATTTTACTGGGGAAGGATTCGGTAAAATGCCTGGTAGCTGTATTTTTTTCTCCGCAATCGGTGGTAGTGGCATGTTCCCAAGACATGCTTCACCGGGCTCACAGGATGGGGCTCCTGCAGGGAGAAATACTTTGCTGTAGCATATACCAGTTGGGTTGTAGTTTTTAAAAACAACTCCGTTGGTGCCTTAGCCTGTATGCTGCATGGCTGTTTACGCCTCCATGACGGGGGAACGGAGGAAGAGCTCTCCCAGGCTCTAAACTACAGCTGGGACTTTCTTGCAGGTTGGAAATACCTGGAAAAGTGAGCTCCGTCCCTCCTTCCCCTTCCTCCTTGTGGACACAAAGAGACCATCGGCTGTGGGTCCACCTCTCCAGAGCTGCCTGGGGTGGCACATGGCTCTACGGTGGTTAGTGCACACGCACACCGCTCAGCGCAGGATGCCTTTACGTTGTCAGCTTGACTCCTCCTGACCATAAGTTTGAAGGCCCACCTGAAAACACCTTTCTCTTGGTTTTTCAGTCACTTACAGAGCATTTTCTAACATGCCAAATGCCAGCTTCTGTCTCAGGAAAGAGAGAAATAAATGCTGGCTTCTAGGGCTATGGCATAGGGTGGGGAAGACTAAGCAGTCTAACAAAAGCAGGACTTGTGCAACCTATTCTGTAAGCCCTCGCCTGCGATGTCATCAGGGGACGTCTGCCGTCATGGGCAATGGCCTCATCTGGCCAAGTCCCTGCGTCGCGGCTGAGGGTCCTGCTGATGAGAAATAGATGTTATATCTTTTAGAGTTTGCAGTTACTGATCTTCGTGTGAAGCGGAGCCCACCCCACAAGGGCCTACCCTTCTTTCTCTCATGAGCATGGCTGAACATAACCTTAACTGTTGGATGGAGTAAGAGCTTATCTCTCACTGTAAATGGCTCCAACCTC
>NW_010519187.1:0-8190 GCF_000687285.1 Phaethon lepturus | reverse complement strand
AGAGCGGTATCCCACTACCAGAAATTCAAGAACAAGGCTCTGGGAAAGCTGATAGAGCAACAGCAATGGACCAGATGCTCCAGCCTTATAAATTAGGAGAAGATGATGCATAGCCAGCTGTACCATATAAATGCCCAGTTTTATATGATGCCATGATCCTCTGTGTTTATCATATGGTCTAGCATCTGGTCAGTCCTGTTCATACCTCCCATATATCTGCTCTAATCAGATGTGGACTTGGCATTTATTTACTTGCATGACTTGATCTCAGCTAAGAACCACTCTCACGGCCCAGGGGTGGTGTGCCGTTGTGAAATTACACTGGCTTTTGCCAGAGATCTGTCGCCTGTTATCAAGTACTCCAAACTGCAGGGAATTAACCACAAATAGGTGGGGTTTTCTGTGGAGTTTCTGTGGATTTCGACATTTGCTACAAAGATCAAAGATACTAATCTGTAAAATCTGTCTGATAAGAAAAAAAAGAAGAAAGAAGAAAATAAAGCCCAAACTCCTGCAAGTTAGTTTGCAAAGGACGCAGGACACAAAACAAGGGTACTTCTGTGGAGAAGCAGAGGGAAAGAAATTACACCAGTGTTCATCCTCAGAAAAGTTATGGTCCCCTTTGCAACTTGCTTTCAGAAACTTTTCTGAAGTGCTTCCAAGAAAAAAAAAAAGAAAATTTAATTCCCCAAATCATGAAATCACTGGCTGTTTTACTGCAAGTCTTATGTGTTGAGCCTGCTGAAAGCCCAGCTCAAGTAGTCATTACTGACAGAATTTTGGCTTAAGATCGGAAAATGTGATGCTCAATTCAAATTTCAAATTTCAAAATTTGAATTTCAAAAAGGGAATTCCTGAAAAGACTCCATCATCTGAGGTAAATACTGAAGACCCACTAACAACTTGAATATTTTTTAAATATTGTGCTCTTTTCTAAGGCAGTGGGGACCTGAGGTTGAATTGCCTAAATACCCTCAGAACTGACAAAATGCAGCCCAATAGTATCACGCTCTGAGGACCAGGCTCTTCAGAGATGTCCTTACTTTTAAACACAGGAACCGGTTGACAATGAAGAGCCATTGTGCTAATTGCTACACCTACAGAAGAGCAATTGGAAAACAGTCGTTAAAGTCATTTACTTCAGGCAATGTCATTCTGACACAGCTTGTTTTTTGCTTTTTTGGGGGGCAAGAAATCATACAAATCATACCGATTTCCAAGAAACAGCCATAAGCTCTTGTTTTTCATTTTGTAACAATAGATGAGTGTTTTTTAACATTGCTTGTTATGGGACACTAGCTGACAAGCACATGATTTTTATAGGACTGGGCTAAGCTCTTATTTCTGGGCTAAACTCTCACCATAAATTCTTATATTGGAAAGAATAAAGCTCCTAAAAGATATCAGCAAAAAGAAAAACAACGGGGTTGTCTCTGTTAAATCAAACTTCAACACTTTCAGAGGGTCTGTGAAGTCACTAATCATTCTCTGAGTGGAATGAGAATCAGAGAGACAGACCTGGGGGAGAAGCTGCTGGAAAAGGCTGATTTAAGCTCTGAAGTATTAGAAGGGGTCTGTAGAGCAGCAGAGCAACTAATACAAGGAGAGAAGACAAAGTACACACAGAGAGGGGCTGGGAAGCAAAAAGCCTGCGGCATCAGAGCAGAAATGTGTATGTCAACAAGCTCATGAAATAGGAGTAAAGTGATTTGGCCAGCAACACCGTATAGCTGCTGGCACAGACACTAAACAGCTTCTGCCTTGGAAAAGGACTGCTCTATATATATGGAGCAAGACTGTTTTATACGTGTCCTCCAAGGAGAAGATATACCTCTAAGGACACAATGCTTATGTATTCTGCTCAGAGAGGCCATCTCAGCTATTTCAGCAGCAATCTTAGAGGGCCAACAGCCATAATCCAGAGGATTTCAAAAGCTGGAGGGAGAAATTTATCAGAGGAACAAGCAGCACCAGTTACTGGTTTATTAATTTCAACTGTCCAAGAAACAAGCAGACACACAGTGGGACTCAATCACCTCAACAAAGGTGCCTAGTGCCATTTAAGATATGTCTGAGTTTCCAGAACATTTGCACATGGTTGGCAGATACAGCAAGGGATCTGCAGGAGACCCTCACCTCCCCGGGGTGGCAGCTGAAGCCATGAGGGGACATCCCACAGACATGCACTAGACATCTATGCTTGGGTGACTGAAGTTCCACCCCCGTTACTGAAATGCTACGCTAACATACTAATGGGATAGCTACCAGCTATAAGCTGGACCCTGAAGTCATGTGTGTATGATTTGTAGGGCTACATTAATAAATCTGAAGAGAAAACACGCTTATGGGGATGAAACATAGATGAGAAAATCTTGGTGTGTACATTGGAGTTGCAAGGTGCCTTGGGCACATTAGCCTTTCTTAATGCCAAAGGGCATTTCCTTTGCATTTGAATGATGAATTTTACATTTGAATGATCACTTTTACACTTGAATAATCTTGTGGAAAATGGAGAAGGAAGAGTGAAACTCCTCAAAGTGAACGTGAAGAGTCTGCAGAAATTGAATGAGATCCCAGTTTGGTACTGCTTTATGCGATGTTCATTCCAAGTACCTTTTTGAAGCCGATTCTCTTACCTGATGAAATATTGCTCCACTCTGATACGTACCATGAAAAATTATTCCAAAAGTACAGAAAAGAGTAAGTTAAATCCTCTCAGCTGCACAACAAGATGTATCATCATGCCATCCCAAAGACCACAAGGCCACCATCCCTTGCCAAGATGCTCCTTAATGGTATATGCCACAAAAAGATAGATTTCTAGAAATAACAGGAGACACAATGAAGTAACGTGTAATGTACTTCAAGTCCACAGTTTGGAAACAGAAGAGCCTGGGATCTAGCAGAAGCAATGGGAAGAGCTGAGCAGGACATCCCCAAGACTAGGAAGTCCAACTGGGAGACCTAGAGAGATCTATTATTGTGTATGTTCCAGGCTTGCACTTCCTTGCTCTGCAAGCTGTACTACCACCTCAGAAAAGAAGCAGAGCTGCAAACAAGCAAGAGCCACTGCAGCTGTGCACGCCTTTAGTGCCTGCAAACACAGTACCTGTGATGCACTGGAGTAAAGCTGGCCAAAAGGGCTTACACTGGGAAAGACATTTTTCCCTAATTTTTATACCTGCTGTATATTAAAGACAGCTGAAAACACCAACTCATATTACCAGCAGCCATCTAAAGGTACATTATGTTGTTCACTTTACCATGACTGGCCATTACAGCAAAAACCATCCTGCTACTTCCAGGTGAAGGAAGGAAAAGTAACATTTTAGTGCTACATCATGAACAGGTTCAAAGAAAAGAGGCGTGCATTGGTGAACTCAACACCTGGTGAGCTGTGGGCAGAAACAGGACCTCTCAAGGTCCAGTGATAGCCAGTCATGTTGTGGGATGAGGTGGGGAAATGAGCTAAACAGGGGAGTGCAAACTGAATAGCAGACAAGCTTCCGTCGATTTTCCATAAGCCCCCACACTGCACGTGAATAGGATCAATGAAAACATTTCCAGGTAAATATTTCTAATGAAAAACTGGAATTTTACTGAAAGAAAAAAAACCACTTATTAAAATATCTTTCATAACATTATGCTTTTCAAGTGAAAAAACAAAACAAGTTTCTTTTCTCTGTGGCCAAAACCCCAGGTCCTTCATTTTCCAGGCTGTAAGATTTCCAATGCCGTGACTAAATTTCCTGGAGTAGGAGAGGAATGGAAATTTTCCTTGACAGCTCTGATCAATCTTGACCTAACACATCCAGTCAGAGCTCAGACTCCAATCAGTAACCTTTAGGAATGCTTTCAGTGAGGTGCTATTTCTCTGAAAGCAGAATAATTCAACAACCTTTCCGGGAACGCAGCATGCACCCGTGACCCAAGGCAGGAGATAAGAAAGAGGACATTGCTCTGCACAGCCTTCAGTCCTAAGAGGGATGGTCATATCAGAAGTTGGAAGTTGCTCCGATCATCCTCAGCTTGTTATTAATGACACCCTGTGATTTCCCTAACAGAGACTGACGAATCAGCGTTACGCTGACGTGAAACCAAAGCATCTCCCCCACCTTGGCTTGGGCCTCTTCCCTGCTGGAGGGGCTCTGCTCCTGCTCACTTCGTTCAAGTTTCACAAATTGCACCTCGCAACAGCTCCCTTCCTTGCTGCCGTGGCTAGAAAAGCAGGCAACAACAGAAACAACGCCCAAGAAACTTCTGTGTAATCGCGGGGGCCAGGCAGCTTACTGAGGCTTACAAGTCCAAACTGGGTATAAAGTCCCCACGCTGCTTTCATTTTAGAATAGTGCAGAACAGGGTGTACCTCCATAAACAATCACTATTAAAATCATCTGTTTAATGTTTACGATCCGAGCACCACTGCTAGTATTTCTAATGAATTTCAAGACTTGAGCAAGCTGAAGACTGAAGTGTGAGCAGCCAGTGGGCCAAAAGAAGGGACTGGAAGTCATTAAATCCATATCCCTACGGCTACCTACAAGCAGGCACAAGGGAACACAGAAACTATCTGCTTGTTATATTAATAGTAATATTTCTTCAGTACAAATGGGTTTTGAGGCACTTATCAAGGCCTTCTACAGATTATGTCCAGCCTTAAAGCATTCCAGTTAGCTGGAGAACAACCTGGACAAGCTCACTGAGAAAAGGTCAGCCAGTCCAGTGAGAGCACATCCTAAGACGTCCTTGGGATACGGAGAACACAAAATTCCCCAGAGCTATTTACAGTTTCTTAATGGCCACGTAGGATAAAAGAGCGAGAGGTTCACTCTTCCCCCTCGGCCATCGTGCGTTGGCTGCCGTTACTCAGGGGGCTGCATACTTCGCCTCACCAGCAATTTACTCAGCTGTCAAGAACGGCTTCTAGTAAGGACTGAGCAAGTACTAGTCAGTGGTACTGGACATAGTGGATGTGGATGACTCTAAGTCTGGGATGGTGTCACAGCTATTGCAGAGAGGCTGTGCTGCACAAGTAGGGACAGACTTTACTTGCTATAGGCTGTGCCAAAATCTGAACCAGCTTTCACAATCTGATGGCTAACTTCACGTCATGACACAAGCCATCTGCATTCACTTTCTTAGAGACAGCATCTTAGCCACGGTCTATGTAAAAACACCAGATGTGAATGTTCCACTGCCGCAGAAAAATCAGAATTGCTTGGTAAAGAGAATCCAGATTTCAGAAATTCAAGGGAAAAAAAAAAAATCATGGGTATAATTTCTTTGTATTTTCTAAGTTTATCTATCTTGGTTTGAGCTGTGCCTGGAAAACTGTATTTCAGAACTGAAGCTTTAATGAATGTTTGCACTACTTTTATTTGTTTAAAGAAAAGCAGAAAAAAACCTGAGGATGAAACAAATTCAAGTAGGGTTTTTTATTCCTGAAACAGGTCTGCTTTTATTTTCTTGGAGGAGGTACGTTTTTATTCAGTGCACACAGCTATTTCTCCAGAAATGGAAAAAAAGCAAAGCTGAAAAGAACAACAGCAAAATCCCAAATCCCAAGGCAACATTTTCTAAACAAACCAGGGAACTGGAACGAGAACAGTCTGGCTGAACCGTACATGGGATTACACTGACATGGTGTGGCGAGACAGTGGTAATGCAATGCTTTAATCACTTGCTCTGCTACTCTCCTCCCTCTGGTTGAGGAGCAGAGAGAAGTCCGGGGTCCTCCGTCCCAGAACGAGGACAGGGACAAGGAACCTGAGAAAATACATAAGCAAGACCTCGTGATTGGATCCTTCCATTGCTTCCATCCATGGTCTCTGGAACAACGGAGTCGCTTCCACATCTTGGCATAACGAAAAGCCTTGTCCAGTTAGGGAGAGGCAGAGCAGATTGCCTCCCTGTCTTTGAACCCAGAGCTGAAAACCCTACACCCCACGCAGCTGCAGCTATGCGTTTGGAGGCCTCCAACCTCTGAGCTTTCAGCCAGCCAGAAAGCTCGTTGTTTTCCAAAAAATTGTCCCCGAATGACTCAGTTGAATTAGTCTTTCCCATATCGCTGATGCATTGGGAAAAAAGCTCAGGCACAGGCGGTGCCCTGAGACATGACATTTTCAGAGGAAAAAGAGCATACAGACAAAGTAGCTCCCAGAACTGTGTCAATGAATTAAGCCGTCTGGGCTGAAAGTCCCCTCGGCCATAATGACAGGACCTCCCCAGCCTCGCAGAGCTCAGAATTGTAGTCCTAACAATTTCAGCCTTTTCAAATAAGAAAACGTATTATGAGCACGGTCGCTGTGTACCTCTCTTTCCCAATGTAATTTCATCACTGGGTGGAACTCCCCCTTTGTCTTTCCAGCAAATGCCCTAGGCCTTTCATAACAAAACATTGTCACCTCCCTCTACTGAATTCTAGTACTAATATTTCCTCTATCATAGACTTAGAAAGCCTTTCAATCCATGGGGTCACAAGAATCAGAGTCAGTGCCAGAGCTCATCCTAACCACAGAACAGTTGTGGTCGAGCGTAAAGGGTGATGTGAACAAAGGTTGGACAACCACAGTTCCACCACGCCATCGGTTGCACAAGCTGGAAGACTTCTGCAGGGTTACTTGGTGCACCTTCTTTCTAGGCTATGAGAAAAGTTTGAAACATGGAGCCTCATGGTATGACCGTGAAGACCACAGTCATTTAAAGAGCAAGCCAGCTAGCAGAGCTTATATTTCCTAGGTAAGAGGAAACAAGTTCCCTTGAAGCACACAGTATTGAGACCATTGACTTCAATGGGAGTTAGTCACCCCTGGTTTCAGAGTGCCTTAAAACCTTTAAGGTATTTATCTTTGCAGTATCCCTGTGAAATGGGTAAGGGCTCAAAATCTGGTCTACAAAGATATTCGGGAGTGTTTGTAAAGATACACAGACACCCAGTCACCTTTGAACTAAGTGATTTGCTAAGATTACACAGAAAGATTATGGGCAGTGCAGGGAAATGGACCTTGTTTTCTCTGCTTTGAGGATCTCAAATACCAGACCGCTGTGACAATGCCTATCACTCAAAAATAATTATCAAAGTAATACACGAATGCCAAATTTGAACAAAAGTCTTCCTTTGCAGCAAAGATAGTGACAGAGTTTATATCACAGTCAACACACTCAGCAGTTAAAGGTCAGCCTGACTCTTAAGCGCCCAGCCATTTGAAGGGGAAATACCCATTCTGGCATGCTGTGTTTCAAAAGACACAGAAAGCTACAAAACGGCTGGCTCAGTAGCAGAAATGATGCTCCCTTCCCTGAGTCCGCCCTGAATGACTGAAGAGGCACCCCTTTTTTTGGCTGCTTGGAAGAAAACACTTAAAAAGCAGCAAGATGTTTTCACTGAGCAAAAAAGTATGTTCTCTGCTTCAAATAGAAAATGCTTGCTCATTTGCTTCTCAGAACAGCAAAATGGGCAGTTTCAATCTACAGCTTGAGATGTTTTAACCACTGTTACGTCCTGACTTTTTAACCTCTGTTGTAATTAAAACCACATTCCTATCAATGGCACTATTATGTACGAAGGCAATTGCATGAAGCAGCAGCAGTTTTGACTCTGCTGAACTTTATGTTGAAGTGAGTTTAGTTTTGTTACTCACTGTTGCCTCGCACAGTGCTTGGCTCCCCAGGCACAGAGGAGAGTAAGGCTACAGAAGAGCCGTGACTATTTCCGTAAGAAACCTGCAGTCCACAGAAATGAGCAGGCAGTGCCTGTTTGCCTACTGAGGAAATATTTCCTGGAAGTGAACCACACGTGGTATTCTTACCTATAGTAAAAGGAGTAACTTTTCTATGGCTGCTGGCACCTGACAAACTTGTTTCACATCCCCCACTATGCACTGCCTAGTGCATAATTCTCCTTTCTGTCCTGCCATAGATGTCAGTTGTCAAAATAAATACAGATACAAATACCAAATGGCTTGAAGCTTACTCACGAGAAGAATAAAAAGCTTTACCTGTAAAACACTCAAAGTACGCCTGAGGTGGGAGGAGGGTTTAAATCAGTATTTCTTTAATATACTTACAACTTAATATTTCTTTAATATACTCAAAACTTCCTTCCAGAGATGAATATGCTGAAAAAAAGCTATTTCGCAGCCCAGCGCTTCTGCTGCTCACATAGCAATTATTTTGGTATTTTATGTTACT
>NW_010519186.1:0-252 GCF_000687285.1 Phaethon lepturus | reverse complement strand
TGCCCTGCTCCTCCTTCCACCTGAAGCTCTGCCCCGAGACACTGCTGCTGAGCAGTGTCCCCCCATTGCGCACGCTTGCAGCAGGAAACCGTCCCTTTTGAAAAATTTGGCTAAAACGTGCTTTTCTGGCTGAGTCAGGGCTTGAGCAGCACGAGGTGCTCCCAGACCCTGTGCGTGGTTCATGCCGTAGCACATCCGTGCTGTTGGGGATGGAGAAGGCAACTGGCGTCCCTGGGGACAAGGGCCCCGGTT
>NW_010519185.1:0-2685 GCF_000687285.1 Phaethon lepturus | reverse complement strand
TACAAGGCAGTGGGAAGTGTTCCTTCAGCTTGGCCAACCTTCGTGATCCCAGAGAAGGGCACTCCCCATCTCGCAGCTGTATCCAGCTCTGTCCAGCTGTTTGCTGGGTGAGGGTCCACGGGCAGGAGGGAAAAGACCGTGACAAATGCAGGTCATGAGAGGGTGCAGACGCTGTGGCTGGGGTCTGTGAGCAGGGCTGCTGGGGAAGGGGCACTCGTGATCCCCCTGCCAGAGCCAGGCTCACTGCTGGGGTTCACATCCCAGCACCTGCAGCGCCGCAAATGCCAATGTTTTCCTCCTCTAAGCAGCACTTTCCTCCTCTGTCCTGTGCAGGAGGTGACTGACAAGAGCGAACGCATCACCCAGTTGGAGCAGGAGAAATCTGCCCTAATCAAGCAGCTCTTTGAGGCTCGGGCCCGCAATACACACGCAACGAGCCCGCTGGAATAACCATGAAACGAGCCAGCTGGACTCCACCTTCATCTAGCACCCATCTCCCTGCTCACTGTCCTCGAGCTGCCCTGGGGGTTTCGTGGGACTCTTGCCCAAAACCCATTGCACCCCTTGCTCCAGGTGTCGTATCTTGAGGTCTGGAGCCGCTGGTGGCATCTCTGCAGGAGGAAGCTGGGAAGGCGCTTCCCCGATCCCGCCTGGGGAGCATCCCCACACTGCTCTGCTGCTGGGCTTTCCAGCCATGCTGCTCCCAAGCTGCTCCTTTTCTGTCTCTAAACGGACTGCAGGAACTGCACCCCCAGCCCTGTGATCCCAAACATGCTGGGGGAACAGCCGCTGCCCGTGCTGCCTGCGCCTGACTGACTTAGGCTGAATTTTGGCTGCTCTCAGAAAAAGATGATGCATCTTCAACACTCCAGCTGGCATCTCCACACAAGCCTGGCCTGTTGAAGGGTGGCCTGTCCCCAGCTTGTCCTGCTTTTGGAGGACAAGATTGAAATTCCAATGGGACATGCCTGGCCCCTCTCTGTTGTCTGAGTTCTGCCTGCCAGTGACACTATACCGGGCCAGAGCAGTGCCCAAGCTGGTGCTCCTGCTGGGGTAATCCCTCTTTCCAGTTTGCAGTAGTGATGCCATAGTCGCTGTTTACATGTCTGCAGGCTCCTGTAGTTAATGAGCCATAGACCCAGACAAGGTCCCGTACCTCTGAGCTGCTGTTTCAGGCTGTTTGCAGATTGAGGCAGATACCTCTACCTCTTTATTTGGCTTGACCTGGCAAATGTTTTCTTATGACTGCCAGGCTTATATATTTTTCATAATGACTTTAAAAAGGAGAGGTGATGTCCTAGAGCATGAGGATGCTAACACAAGCCTGATGTCACAGAGGAGCTTTAGGACAAGGTTTTGTATTTAACTGAACATGGGTGACGGGGTGGAGGCTGATGGGCTCTTTCCTTTGCACATCTCCAAGTGGAGAAATGGCAGCTTTGCCTGTCCTAGTGGTGTATGCTGGCTCCCCGGGGTGCCGGGGTGACAACCCGAGTGTGAACTGCACTGCTCTCCAGGTCTCTTGGGGGGGTGGTGGTGGTGGTCTAAGCATGGGTCCTGTTAGACTGGTGCATCTCAGAATACCTCCTCCTTCCCACCCAGCTCAGCGATGATGCTGAACGATGTCTTCCACTGTGGCTTGGTACTTGGTATTTATGGTACTTTCATAGGAGATCCTTATGAATCCACATGTAGCACAGGCCTGGCCCTCCGTTAGCTCCAAGACCAGGACCTTTCTCTCCAGCATTGTTTCATGCTCTCACACTCTCCTGGCACAATGCTGTGGCACAATGAACTGAGCTGGGCAGAAGGTGCTGGACCTGCCCTGCCATGGGCTGGACGCCATGCAGACCAACTCCTTTCTCACTCATGTTTTTATCTGTCCAGTGCTGTCTGTCCCATCCAGCTCCTCTCTTTGAGATGGATCTTGACCTGAAGCTCACTGCAAGGCATGAATCCCTGCTCTACGCTTGTGCCTGCTGCCCTGTGCCAGGGTGGGGATCAGCAGAGTGCCAGGGAGAGGGGGGAGGAGAGCAAGGCCATGGCTAATCGTGTCCCCTAGGTGCAGGAGTAGCATGTTAGTTGTCCCCCGGGCATCGGTGCCTGCCATCTCTTTCATGATGCCACCTCTGGTGTCCAGTGCCTGTTTTGCCTGAGGTTTAATTAAAAGTGACACTCTTTATGAGGAGGGTCACCTGTCTATAGGGATAATAAAGTGGGGTGAACTATTTAATTTATCCTTCTATCTCTGTCTAAATCAGCCCATCTACTGCTGCAAACCTTGAAGTTCCTGACTGTCCTGTCCCATGGGGTGTGGGGTAGGCCGAGGTTGCACAATCACAGCCTGAGCACCAAAGGCCATGTTCTTATGCCCTTTCCTGTCCCCTCTGGGTTTCCCTGTGCTCTGGGGCTGGGGATCCCCCAGCTGCTGTGGGACGGGGTCATGAAGGCACCTGCACCCCTTCCAGTGCTTGTAGTTTCATCTGGCTGCTCCTCCAGAAGCTGTGCTGGGGGCTCATACTCCTCAGGTGATGCTGGTGGTAGTTCACAACCTCTTACTTCTTTTTAAGCCCCCTCCCTCGGAGCTGGCAGCGGTGGCCATGGTGCAGTTATGTCCTCCCTGCAGGGGCAGCTGGGGGGGACCTGGCGGGCATGGGTGCACACCCCTTCGGCCTCGCGTTGAGG
>NW_010519184.1:0-1182 GCF_000687285.1 Phaethon lepturus | reverse complement strand
CAGCGCTGGACACATGGGGGATATCTCCTCCGAACATGCGTGTGCTGAAACAAAAGTTCATCCTTTATATACCTTAAAGACATGAATATTCACACATTTTCCAAGAAATTTCCGCCTCCCTGCCTATCTACTACATTTACATAATGCTGGCATTGCAAAACTACACTGCGCATGCGCGGGAGTCTCGGGTGGTCGTCGGTGGTCATTTGGGGCGTTAGCCCCCTACTCCTTTTTCCCTTTTATGGTCACAGGTCTCCTAAGGATAGTTTCTTCTCCTTGGATGTTTGTCCCTTCTGCTGTTCAGCCAAGCAATTCTTTCTTATCATCCTTGTTTGAGCACTCCTGCTAGGATGTTTCTATTCTCAAGATTAATCTCTCAGTCCTTGCTCTTAACTCTTCTTTGTTTTAATTCCAGGAGGCCTCTTGGTTCTACATGCACGCATTTCCTTGTGATTAACTGTTTACACATAGCTGAAATGTTAGCACTGAGGCAAGTATAGCCTAAGGACTATGAGAGTAGGCTGTTAAACACAATCACACAGTCATTAGGCCAAAGAAATCTGTACAAAAGCCAAACCAATCATGCAATCAACAATCCTCCAGAAAGTACACACAACTACAAAAGGACATTACAAAGCCCGCACCTGACTAATTACACAAGCTAAAATAAACTCATAACTGTCCCAGGTCCTTGTTTCAGGGGTATCTTTCAAGTCCATTTGACTGGAATATACCTGCTCAATAGTCTGCAAGCAATTATGTGTTAATTCTTCTTCTCCATTAACAGGTAGCAAGGATGCAGGATTCAAAACACTGGACATTTTTAACATCACATCATCCTCTTCAAGTAATATAGCCTGATATTGTAACATATGGCTCAGGGATAACCAGTGGTGACCCTTTTGTTCGAAAACAGATATAACAGCACGTGGCACATATACAGTGTTTTTTTTTTATCCTAGAGTCAATTTTCAGGCTTCCTGTATTATCATTAGAATCATTCATTGTGGTCAGCAAGGTGTATGGATTTGGCACCACGGGATGTACATCAGCTACAATTTGACTGATGGCCCACAAATCCTGGACCAAACGGTATTCCTGCGAGCGGGGCTTTTTTACTGATAAAATCAGTATTCTGATTGGCACTCTTGCAACAGTCCATACTTGAGAAAATTCTTGATT
>NW_010519183.1:0-599 GCF_000687285.1 Phaethon lepturus | reverse complement strand
ATATGTGATATCTACCATAACCTAATGGATAGGGTCCTGGGATACCGGTGGGAGACTGCTTACGGTGTACCCTAGTGGTGTCCTCATAAGCCTACACTGAACGTTGCAGCATTTCATTCTACAGATGGAAAATCTGTTAGCTCGCCTCTTTTTTTTTTTTTTAATCTCCGAGGTTACATATATATCTGTATAAACACAATGTACATGCATGTTGCATTAGTTCACTTAGAATCTAAGACCCTGATATACTACTACAGAGTTCTCCACTATACACTACATTCCCGCCAGAGAAAAGATTAAACTTTATGGCAGTTTGTGTTACACATTCCTAATGGTCTTAATTTCTTGCTTTTTAATTTTTTAAAAATTATTTTTAAACAGCAAACAGATATGTAGCTTCTGGACTGTAAATCTCACTTTCATGGTACAGTGTACTACACAGACCAGCTTAAAAAAAAAAAAAAAAAATCAATGCTTTTTATATTTAGAAGCCATTTTTAAAATTAATTTATTCCTTTTTGGGAAAGGGAAGATTCTATAAGTACCATTTTTACTTTATTATGTAAAGACAGCCTTCTTACTTCTGTGAGCTTTTCAGA
>NW_010519182.1:0-1508 GCF_000687285.1 Phaethon lepturus | reverse complement strand
CCATGCCAAGGGGGACTCGGGCTGTGCGGGCAGCTCCCCGGGAGCCCGCTTCCCGCAGCGGGCGGGCTCGGTATAATTAGCATCGCGCCACTTTTTTCCTTCCCCTCCACCCCCCCAAAGTTTCGCCCACTTATTTGCGTGTCGGCCTGCGCCGCGCTGCCGCAGAGCAGCAAGGGCCGCTCGGCGCCCTGCCTGGCGCTGGAAGCGGCTCTGTATTGCAGCAGGTAGGGCTGAGCGCTAGGACCGCGGAGAATCCTTCCAGCGGCAATCGGGACTACCTTAAACCCAGCCCAATGCCTCTTCCTGCGCCACTCTGCGTGCTGGATGGAGATCCACAGTCAAGAGCTGCAGCTGGGCGCTGGAGTACAACATTTCACAGGGAGCCCTGCAGAAGCAACACCTGTTCCGAGCCAGCCAAGACAGACACAAGCACTTGTATGTTGCTGCTTTGCTTGTGGATCGTCAAAAATCCTAAACCAGTGGACATCTGCTGAGCCTCCTGAGAATTCTGGATAATAGATTTGGACGTCAAAAGTTTTTTTTTTTTCCTTTTTTCTTTTTTCCTTTTTTTTTTTTTTGGATTTATCTCAGCCAACAACGTGAGATTTCCCCCCTCCCCCTTTGCAGGATTCATGCTGATGTATGCAGTCTGTTATAGAGTAAAAACAGCGCATGCCTTTCTGGAGTCAGAATCCATAAATCCTGACGTAGCCTGTGCATCTTAAAAAAAAAAAAATCCCTATAACGCCTAGGTATTTAAGTTGCTATGGTCATTCTTATCTTAAACCAAATGGAGAAACTACGGATTTTTTTCTTTATTACAGTTGGATGGGCTGAAGACCGTATTGCTTGCTAAGAGCTGGGGATATATGCATTTATATAGATATACACATCTATATGTTTATAAATATGTCAGTGTGTGAGTATAAAGTGGTGGTTTCTTAGACTAACTGGTTTGACCTTGAACCTGTACCAGTCAAAACAGAATATTACTTTTATTTATGCATTTAATGGATTGAAGAAAGAACATTTTCTCTGTAACTGCGCTAGGGAGGGGAGAGGAGTGGAATATACCTAATCTTATATCTCCTGGGTTTGGCACCATCATTATTGTTTATTCTTATTCTCTAAAAGCAGAATCTTCTGATGGCTCCCTTAGGTGAAGTTGGGAACTATTTCGGTGTGCAGGATGCAGTACCCTTTGGGAATGTGCCCGTTTTGCCGGTGGATAGTCCGGTTTTGTTAAGTGACCACCTGGGTCAGTCTGAGGCAGGTGGGCTACCCAGGGGGCCTGCGGTCACGGACTTGGACCATTTAAAGGGGATCCTCAGGCGGAGGCAGCTATACTGCAGGACTGGATTTCATTTAGAAATCTTCCCCAATGGTACTATCCAGGGAACCAGGCAAGACCACAGCAGATTTGGTAGGTATTATCCTTAACCCTTTAGCGGTCATGTGATGAAATAATGGGGCAGAACTGCGGGCGGGGGGACGGCGGAGGGTGCGAG
>NW_010519181.1:0-2570 GCF_000687285.1 Phaethon lepturus | reverse complement strand
GTGAAACACTGGCACAGGTTGCCCAGAGAATATTGCCCATTCCTGGAAACATTCAAGGTCAGGTTGGACGGGTTGAAGATGTCCCTGCTCGCTGCAGTGGAATTGGGCTATATGACCTTAAAAGATCCCTTCCAACCAACAGATTCTATGAACAGATATTATATAAGCTGATTTAAAATTGCAGCGAGAATGAGCAGTAAGGCTTTTTTAGTAATGTTAATGCACAAACATTAACAAAAAAACAGTGATAAAACAGTGGATAAATGTGTCAGAAGAATGATGTATTCCAAAAATGTTGATGATGTCCAACCTGTCTCATCCTCTTGTCCCATTTTTCGTCTTCCAGTCTACAGAATACAGTGGGAGTTTTGCATAAATGCTTGTAAATAAGCCAGGAAATTCAGGTCAAATAGGCTGGCTAGCAATCTGTGAAACCCAATGTTGGGCAGCTGTAGTTATTTAGCTGATGTTGGTGGTGTTTTGAATGTCTCCTTAAAGTCTTGTAAGAGACTGCAAAGAGCTGCAGAATTGGTTTTTGATTTGTTTGTTTTGTTGTTTGTTTTTTTCACATCTGAGGAACTCTACATCTCTGTAGAAATATAAACTAGTGTTAGATTGGAGATATTTTTCTATTGCCACAGAATCTAGGCATGTAAGTGCATTGTTTATTATTAAGCTCTTTGGTTAGGGTAACCATATTTGATTTTTTTTTTTTATAGGGATACTTCTTCGAAATTTGAAGTTCAGCTTTTATTTATTTGCTTATTTATCTGTAGGTAGAATGATGTTTAAATCTTTACCTGCTTTAAAATAAAATACTTAACTTGGCCAAAGACTGAAATACAAGAAGCGTCCTAGCTATCAAGACCACGCACAACTGTTGTTAACAGGAAAAGGAAAAAAAAATGTTTTAATAGCTCTATTAAAAAAAGAGAGAAGTTTATAAGAAAAAAATATTTAAAATAGATACTTTATTAAATAAAACTCTAGAGCAAGAGCAACTCTAAAGCTTGTTTCAAGATCAGAGAAATTCACACTTTCATGTCACTGGTCAAGGATGTAGGGTAAAATGAATAGGTTTTTGGTTAAGAACACATTCACTATAGGTATAACTAAGTCTTTAATGAGGCCAAAACAAAGCCACTTTCAAGAAATAAGTATATAAATTGTAAAACCAATTTGTACTTGTTAAATTCTATGGATGTTACAACAGCTGTTTCAGGAAGAAACAGTTCAGCTGGTTCTGAACTTGGAGTGATGTTGCGTACATTTGCAACATGCGCCGCTAGAGTGCCAGAAAATGGCACTGGGACATGAGGAACATCTGCCTGTAGGCACCGTTCGGAAAGCTTCTGATGGTATTTTGAAACCAGCTAAAGCAATGGAAGATGTTCAGCTTATTTTAGTTATCAGCCTCCGGAAAGGAGGAAGTCATGGAGAGGAATGTGTGAAATGAACAACAGGAGGAAACACAAGAAAGACAAAAATCCATTGCTACAGCCTAACCACGCTTGCACCTGCAACCTCCTAGTGATTTCAATACTAAAAAATGAATACAGACATTCCTCTTTTGTATATTTATCTAGGGTAATTTTACAAATAACCTTTCTGGGAACTCCAATGCGTCCTTGGAACAGGTGTCCTAGTTTCTATGTTTCAGAAGTTCCTTGTGTCATCCGACATTTCACTTGCATGAGGTGAGGGTGATGCATAGTCTGCTGGGCTGGAATTAGAGAGTTAATTAGATGTGAGAAGTTTTGCATTTTTGTAATAGACTAAAAGCGGCTGTAAAGGTTTAAACAATAGTATCATTGAAAAAGCCATGGTTTAAATCCAGTTGTGCTCTGTGGCAGTTAAGAAATACTGTATTTAGAACTACAGTGCTGTAACAAATACAGGAGTTTTAACTCACGTGTATATTAAAAAGAACAGAATGCCCCAAAAGCTAGATTTATTTTTATCTGTGAACAACAGGGTGTTGTCTTGCCACGAGATCTGTATGGAGCGATCTCTGAGCCCTTGTGTACCTGCTCTTTACAGGGATAGCAGTACGCAGGGTTTTTTACATAATTCTGTAACTAATACCAGTGCAAAGATGAGAAATGTCACCTGCGTTCACGTTTCATTGTAAACTTCAGATAAGTATTTCTTCTTTAAACGAATTTGTAACATCAAGTTATTTCAGGCTACTTTTTAATCCTCTTTTCGTACCTACAGCTCCTTCTCTGATGATAGCACCTGCCTGACGAAACAGTAGGATTATGTGTGATAATCAGATATATAATGTTTGGATTTGTACGTGCTACTGTGGGAGAATAGAAAAATTCCAACTGAAGAAACAGCACACTGGAACAAGAGGAGGTTTTTTAGAAAAGAAAAAGGTCTTTGAATCACAAGGTTCGGCAAATTTGTAACACTGCTCCCCATTACCTTACCATTTTTAAAGTAATTAATTAAGATGGGAAAGCTGATTGTCTTATCCTTCTGCAAACTGACGGTCACGGGTGACAGAGAGGAAGAGGCCTCGACTGCCTTCGGGGCAGGTTTAGGGCTGAGGTGCCGCCTGGCCT
>NW_010519180.1:25758-28156 GCF_000687285.1 Phaethon lepturus | reverse complement strand
TGGGGGCAGAGGGAGCTGCTGGGGAGAGGAGCGGGGCGTTTGGGGGCACCTCCATCTGCAGCGAAGCTGTGGGTCACAGCACCCCTTTCTGCGTCCCCCCGGCACACGGGTGCTATTTTCCTGCTGGGGCGATGCAGGCACCGGCCATCATCCAGCGCTTTATGCTAGAGGGGGGCTTCTTTGTGCAGCCTCGAGGATGTGTGAAACCTGCATGAGTCCTCCCTAACGAGCTGGGACTGGTGTTAATCCATCGCTTGGCACTACTGGCCAAATCATGCTCTCATTTAAACCTGCAATCTCATTTAGACCTGTGTAAAACCAAAGTAGCTCACTAGAGTCCGAGGTATAATGCAGATTTATGCTACGCTGATTAGCAGCAGAGTTTGATCCTGTTATTTTATAATGCTGTGGCTGCAGTTTTACTACTCCTTGCGGTGCAGAGCAAAAGTATTTGTATTTACTTGCTCTGAATTTTAAGTGCATTTTGCTGGGATACCTTAACTAAAGCATCTTTCAGAAGCGTGGATCTCTCAGATCAATATGTTCTCCTCTGCCAGTGAATTGTGGCCTAATGTCCCGAGCCATGCAGGACCCATAAAGTACCAGTCTGTAACAGCATTTCACCCCAGTGAATCTAGCAGCTCCCACCACGTTGTATACAACATTAGTCCCTGACCTTTCAAAGGGCTCAGCAGCCAGTGAGCCCACCTGCCTGTGGGCTGCCTTGTTATGTTATCCACCACTGTTATGGTGGTGGATAACTCACTGTCTTGTCATGACATGCACGTTTTCCTTGGGTGAGGTATTACAGCACATCATCACCTTTTCTTGGTGAAAGGAATCATTGCTGAAAAGCCCATGAGTATATTTTTGGTGCAATATCTGGAAGCCCATTTTTTCCACCTCTCTCGACCGGTTCTTTAACAAAACAAGGTAGATTTTCCCTCCTGTGGGTAGCAGTTTTACATCTAACGAGGCATTACCTGCAAAACCTTGTCACAGCGGCAAAGTGTAGCAGGATGGGGACTTGGGGACTGCCACATGCATCCCTTTGGGAACATTAAGTATTAAGAGCACTTGGCCTCCAAACCGTAAAATTTCTGCCTGTGAAAGACGACTGCTAGGGCCAGAAAAGTCACCTTGCAAACATGGAGATGGGGACAGCAGGTGTCAAATACATGTGAGGACTTGTTTTCCTTCCTAATGCTTTGTTATTCTGGCTCTGCAATCCGAAAGGAAAAGAAGGAAAGGAAAAGCTTTCAGTCCAAGTGGGAAAGAGATCTCTGGCAGGATTAAATGATGTCCTGCCTCCGTGTTCTGGTTATGCCGCTAATCATTCCTTTGTTATGGGAACAGTTGCTGTTGCAATCTTTCTAGAAAATACGCTACAGCTGTAGCAGAGAGCCTTAAAGCACCAAAATGTGGCAACTCACTGAAACACACAATCTAAATGAAAAATGGAGCAGAGAAATTAAAGCCCTCCAATGAATAGCATTACTTTATAACATGAGAGGGAATTGTAATTTAGTCATGGTTGAATGTTTCCCATTTCCTCTTAGCATTCACAGCCCCTTCTTATAACTGTGCTTTTGTGTAGAGAGAGAGGTGTTGAAGTTCTCTGAGGTTTTGGGAATATCCCTGCTTTATCCTGAAAGCACCTGTCTGTTCCCTCCATGACACAGCCTCTAATCCTGCCCTGGATGCAGTGAGACGAAATGGGCTTCTAATTTCATGGTTGAAGTCAGAAGAGATAATATCTGCCCAGTTCCCTGCATAAAAATTGCTCTCTAGCATAAGCCTCCTGGAATTCTGCTTTGGTGTCCTCAGAAGGATCAGGTCGTGAGGATCCGTCCGGGTGTACATGATCTCTGTACGTGCTGAAAAACAGAATATCAGGGTTGCTTGATACTATATAAAATTTTAAGAAGAGTTGTGTCACATAAAGCTTTTCACTGCCTTCCCCTTTTATTCTTAGTGTATGTCCTAGCCGTGTCTGTGGAATATAGCTTGCCAGTGTATGTAGATACAATCTGATGCATGTTGATATCTTGTAAAGACCGGGGAGGTGTTATTCAGGCAGCTGCAAGGGCAATTCTTGGAGAGTGGGAAGAAACACTATATTATGCCCCCCCTAATGTGAGTTTTTAAAGGTTACCTCATTTGTGCAGCATGTTCAAAGACATCAAAACCAAGCCGCAGGAAGAAGCAGAGTCAGGAGAGGGTTAAGGTAGGCAGTAGGCAGTGATGCCTGATGTTAACATCTTTCCTCTTTTTCAGCTTTGTAAAAGATAAATGTTTCAGATTTCAATCTGTGGTTCCCAGCAGTGCTTTGGGAACACTGCAGCAGGCCCGCAAAAATCGCTAATGCCGGTCCAAGCCAAGATAATGCGTCTCAGCA
>NW_010519180.1:19534-25728 GCF_000687285.1 Phaethon lepturus | reverse complement strand
CAGGAATGACATAATGCCCTAAAAGAAGACTATGATGTAATGCATATCTCACAAATCAGAGCCAATTTCCGTTAGAAAGCCTTGAAGTCTAGCACTAATACTGCAATATGCAAAACTTTGGGAGTTTAGATATTTTCTTCTTTTTTTTTTTTTTCTTTTTGAGAATAATTTTTTAAGGTGTTATACTTGTGCAGTCTGTCTCAGTTACTAGAGGAGCTTCTCTCTTGTTCCACACTTTCTTGCAATTCGAGTGCCTACTGAAAGCCATTAAGCATTTCACCTTGGTTGAGGTGCCTGTAATATGTTAATATGAATGCTGTAATTTATAGCGTTAACATGGTTGTTTATGCAGGTGAGGCATAAAGCGTATATAGAATATTACAGCAAATCCCGCTTAATGAAGGTGTTATGCAGGGAGTTATTAGACTCACTAATGTCTCACAGAAAAGTTAAGCAGTATTTGTGCTAAGGTCCGCCTGGGCTTCAGCCAGTGCAAATCCTGAGGCCTTGGTGGAGTTGCTCCTCTGAGTAAGGTGAGACAGATTTGGGCCCATGCAGTTTATAAACCATCCTGGTTAGTTTTCCTGTCTTTTATTAACAACCATGCTGTCAGAGCAGCAGGGCTCGCCTGCTGCTCCGTGCTCCTGTGGTGCATGAGCCAGCAGGGCCAGTGTGCTGGGAGCTGCTGCAGGACTTATTTCCAAGCAAGGCATCCCTGAGCAAGCCTGCCGGGGTCCCGCACCCGCCTTGACCCCAGCCCCTGGTGAAGCGGTGGGATGTCCTGGAAGGTTTCACTGTCTTCTTGTCCTGTTCACGGTTTGCAGCAAGGAGATCATGGTGATTCCCAGGCACGCAGCTGCCTTTGGGGCTGTGGCCCCTCACCCTTCATGCGTGCTTTGGGAGGGCGAGGACAGGAGCTGCTGCCATCAGCTGTCTCTGCCCCTTGGAGGCAGAACAAAGACAGGGTCTGGGTCTGCAGCTAGGGGAAAGCCACGATGGTTCCTGGCGTTGAAGGGGATGGCAGCAGCCCATGCAGAGCAGGATCTGGCCTTGGCTACCTGTGTGGCCACATCAACCTACAGCTGTAATGTGGCAATGTATACCCCTTTGCTGTGTCTTCATCTCACACATGTCGTATCATTGGAGTCTGACCTCACATGCTTTCAAAATACCTCCAGTTCTTCAGAATCAGGTCTGTGCATCCAGTGTCTGGGCTGGGACCAGTGACCAGGGACTTTTCAGAAGTCCCATCGTGGTCAGGGCAGGGGTATCTGGGCCAGAACCTGTTCTCGCAGGAAAGGAGAACTTTATCGCAGCCTCTCACATCAGCTCATGGAAACGTTTGCAAGGAGGTATCCCAAGCAGAATTTATCAATTCAAAAGTGTTTGCACTGGAAACCAGAATCTTTAAAAAATGACCAGCGAGGTGGTTCATGCACTGCAGCCCTCCACCATGGCAGGAAGCTGCCAGCATGGTTTTGACTGCCACGGTCTCTGTGACAGAGAGCTGATTTGTGCTTATCAAACCACTTCAGCTCCAGCAACTGAGATATCAGTATGTAACCTCAGCTGGCTCTTGCAGATTTGAGGTTTACATTTTTGTTTCTCTGTGTTAAGAAACATTGGGAGTGTCAGATATTGAAGGCTTGTGTTCACTTGCCTACGAGATGCGAGGTCGCTAACTGAGATTCATCAGGCAAGTAGACTTGTGACCTTGTTCTAAAAATTAATAAACCACCATCAGCACCTCAAAGAGAGGCAGAAGTTGACATCTGCTCCTGCTAGTTCAGAATGACCTGACTGTAAATGGAGGCTGCTATATTTTATATTACAGACTGTGTTCTAAACGAGACTGACCTAAGATGCATGGCATCATTAAATTGGGAATGATGCTGGACATGCACCGCAACCACACAAGTGAAAGGTGAGTTGCTGCCTCAAATTGTTTTAAAAACTCATTATCATTAATAAATACCAAGCTGTTACGTGCACCATTTCATTAAAAGAGGATGGCCAGAAGGAGAGCTTAATTATCTTGCTCTAGCAAAAAGCTCTAGGGGCAAAAGGGAAATGTGTAATTATAGTGTCAATATGGCCTACTGGCCTGCTGGTGGGCCAGCGAGATGGGGACCCAGCTCTCTAATCCTGACCTCGCCTCTGCCATATGTGACTGTTGAGGCAAGTCATTTAACCTCCTAACATGGGAGCTCTCATACTTCCGGAGCTAAATAATCAAAACACCCTGAAGACTAATTTTTGTATGAGGACTGGAGCATTTGTATCCTATTTTGGCTTTTCCCGTTTGCCTTTTTGCATACTTAGACATCTACTCACCTTGTCCCAGCTGACTTGAACTCAGGCACCAGGATTACATTGGAAAAAGAGGCATAGCATGATTTAAGATCATGGTAGCGAGTACCCAGCCACACTGTGAAATTGCCCCATGTCAGTTGTCCTGAAACCATGCAGAAAACAACGTAGCTGCTAGTGTCCGCCACATAGGACTAATTTTGTAAGAGCTGAGGAAACAGAAGTGCAGGTCCAGGTTTACGATGTATCTACAACTACAATCTGAGTGCAGTGGGTTGTACATCTCCTCATCAGCACAGAGGGAGTCAGGGTGTAATAAAACTGTTTGTACAGTATGAACCAGCCCAGGATGCCTATGGGCCTTGAGTATCTGGTGATACTGCTGGCCTGTTCACCCACATCCCATATCTTAGCAGCTACTGCTACCACTCCAGCCAAACGAGCGCTGACACATAGACCTGGCCAGCTGTCTTCTGTCCCAGAGGTGTCCTTCTGTGCAGTGTAGTGCTCGTACCCTGAAAACCTGCCATCAGCAGCGAGTCCATTGCTTTGTGCACCTAATTAGTCTCAACAGCTCCATTACACAGTACGGAGTGAAGCATCTTGCCTAGTGCAGAGGTGCCTTGAGTTTATCAATGTCCCATGGGACTTTCAATGGCATTGGCAGGGTACGAAGTGGGAAGCATGCCTCTTGTTGCGACACATTATTTGGTGGAGAATAACCACTGTTGGGCTAGCAGATGGTGGAAAATAATATATCCCCAGCGCAGTACATTGCTAGTGTGGTGAACTGCCTAGTCTTGAGTAAGTTAGCACAGGAGGAGCAGCACAGTGACATCCCTGGCACCTCTGGTGCCAAAGCTTGCTTCGAACTACCTGGGGTCTCTCTGTGCCAGTGCTGCAGAGATGTGCCACATGGCCTTGCTCTTGCAGCAGCACTGCTTGGAGCAGAGCTAGGGGCTCAATCCTGCCATCCTGCTTTTCTACCTGAACATCTACCGTGCTTCTAGCACTTCTCATCTCTGCTTCTCAAAGGCTGCCCGTGCGTTGAGCTTCTCGTCTCCACTTCCAGGGGTAGTAAGACCTGGGAGCCACAGCAAGATCTACTAAGGAAGAAGAACTGATCTGCTTAGAAATGTCGCATAGGATAAGAAATTGCAAGAGCCATGGCCAGAGAAGCCTTTCTCTAGCTGAGCAAGGAGCTGAGTTAAAAAGCATTTGAGTGAGATATTCCCAATTCTGAAGGGTGCAGTGAGAACTCATCAGCTCCTCCCTTCTGACCATATCCCACAGTATGAGTGCAATAGGTCTCTATGACATTAAAGGCAATATATTTAGAAGGAATTACAAAGGATATTGCTTTGCACACTGAATAGACAGCCTGTGGTCTTCACTGATGCAGACGTTCAATGTCAAGCATGTATAGATGGATTTTGAAAAAGTGTTGGCTAATTTAATCATCACTGGCTACCACATGTTGCACCAAGATAATCCAGGGCTGGATTTCACCCTACAGTGTTGCAACTGATTACCTCTGAGGTACTTGTGTGCCTGTGTGGGAGGACTGCACGACTGCCTGAGTGTATCCAAGTTTTTTTCTTTGTTGAGTCTTTATTTATAGTATCTTCAGAGACATGAGACTGAGCAAATGGAATAACATTGAAATGAGAATATCCAAAGCTAAGAGTCAGATCCAGAAAGGAGCTTGGGAGTCAAGCGCTTTCTTGTTTGCATATCCAACCTGGCATTGAACTCAGTAGGAAGTTAGTACCTAAATGTCTTGGTAGGTCTGATCCTGTTGGCTAAAGTAGCAGCTGTGTAATGCATGTGCTCTACACAACTGAGACAGGAAGGAAAGTGATTCCTGTCATATTTGCTCCCTGGGAACTCAGAACATCCTCTATCATGATTTTGAAGGCACCTAGAGAGCTGCTTCCAGGAGCTTCCAGTGCAATGATCCTGCAGGTGAAATCTCTACTGTCTTTTGTCAGTTGTGCCTAAGCATGCAGTTGATTTTGCTGTGCTGCATGGCCGGAACCGACTGTGTCCCCACTGCCTGTAACGCTGAGGTTCGAATTTGGGCCAGTCCCCACCCTGTTCCTGGGTTTTCTTCCTCCAGACCTCCTGGCTCTCTGGATGGTCTTAAGAGCACACCAGCTGTGGAGTAACATGATGGCATAGATATCCTCTTAGAAAGGTGGAGGAGTGCTGAGGTGCAGGAGTTGGCTCTTCCCTGCCTCTCCACACACCAGCTGCCATGTGGAAGGCAGCAAGGGTGTAATGGAGACCTTGGGGTCATGCTTGGTCATTGCTCCTCCTAAGTTGCGGAGAACCCGTCGCGCTCCTGTGCAGTGCCTGAGCATAACTCATTGCAATGGTTGTACAGCAACCCATCCACCTTGCCTTTCCAGAGAGCAAAGCCCCTCAGGGACCACCACAGAGAGATTTGGGAGCTCTGTGCCATTGCTTGCAGAGCCTCTGGAAATTTGGTACGCTGCAATATCTCTCTTTTGCTAGTGCTGTCCCAGTGGCTTTCAGCTTTCCCCTGCTGAAGCAAGAGTGATTCACACCCGAACACTCTGTACCCCCAGCAGTCCCCAGAGAAGGGCTGCCTGCAGGATGGCTGCCTATTCCCTATTGCAGACCACTGAAATGGTGCCTTCTGGCTGCCAGGTAGCTCCCTGAAAGTGGTGGAGACCTCCTGGGTGTACCTGGGCACAGCTGAGCATAGGGCTGGTCTCTCACTCCTCTGCAGCTTTGCAGGGTGACTCACTCCCCCCCAGCTCTGTAGGAAAACATAAATCACAGCTGCAGCTACAGACGGCAATGCTGAGGGCAGCAGCATCAGCGCTGAGCAGAGCACAGCCTCCTGAGACCCTATGTCCTGGGCAGGCAGAATTCAGTGACAGAAGCAGCTCAAGATGCCTTTGGGCACCCCTTTAATTTCACAAAACAGAACCTGTTCCCGGTCTCACAGCAATGCTCTAACAAGCTGTGATTTAATTTCACATTTCTGGTGGGTGCTCAGAGGAGTTGAACATACCCAAGCTGCGGGATGCTGCAACGCAAGCAGCTGGGGATTAAGCAGAAGACATGTCAACCTTTGATGTACAACCCTGAGGAGAAATGTAACTTTCTGAGTCCCTGGCACAGACTGGGGCCTCTGGCGGCATGGTGGCTCTCAGCAGCATGTCAATGATCAAATAAATGCTCTGGCTGGCTTCAGCTTGAGGGAAAGCTGTGCTGCCCAGTGCTGCTGCAGGCTGGGGAGGTTTCTGGCTGCGAGGGGCTTGCAGCTGCAGCAGCCAGCCCTTGGGCGTCACAAGGGCAGGGGTGCTCAGACCTCCTCATCCAAAACCACTACCTGCTCATCAGCCATGCTGACACCCAGTCAGGGCACCCACCGCCTGTCCATTCCCCACCAGATGTTGTACTACCAGTGCAGTGAAACTCCCACGAGATGCAAGGACCGAAATGAATAATTCATGGCTTCGGGCAGAGCTGGTGGCAGCTCCTGTTAAGAGGCCTGCACAGTATTTTCCATTGTAAGAGTCTGTTTCTGCTTGGGTTTTTTTGCGAAGCCTGTCTGCCTCAAGGTGCAATTTTGTTTAAATATCATCCAAAACAATGTCATTGTTTCTGAAAGTGAGGGCAGTGGAAAATACTTTTTAAAAATCCATACACAACTGGGTATGTATACGGATATATGTAAAATCTGACCATACTTTTGTGTTGTGCACTCTGGAATGGGTGTGCAGAAAATCAGCATGGGGAACTTCATCTTTTCTGTGCAAGCCTGCCCAAGCTGCAAGCCCTGTTCACGCTGGCTCAGCGGGGATCTGCTGGAGCTGTGTGCGGTCCTGGCTTCCCTGCGGCTGCAGCTG
>NW_010519180.1:0-19492 GCF_000687285.1 Phaethon lepturus | reverse complement strand
TCCTGCCATACATCCGATCCAGCTGATGTTCCTCCTGCTCTGGTTACCCCTTTTCCTTGTTCTTGCTGTAAGCAGTCGGTGCACAGCTACAGGCTCCTGCCCCAGACCTAGCCACAGAGTGGGTTTCTACCAGCCCAGCTGGAGACAGGGCACCAGCAGGGACTGAAAGCAGTGGAGGGGATTTTGAAAGGGAGTTAAAATCAGAGGGAAAAAGGGCAGCTGAGGCTTTGCTGCAGGATGTCTGCCTATGGGAAACCAGGGCTTGCGGCAGCTTGCAGAGGGGCTTCTTGAAACACAGGAGGTGAATTTTCCCTACCTTTGGCTGAGCGGTGTGGGAGTGAGCAAGCACTAAAGGGAATGTGAGAGTGTGGCCGAGCGAGGAGAGGCAGGAGGGGAAAAAAGCTGTCTCCTCTCCTTTACTTCTGAAAACTATTTGCATAAGGATACTTAGTTCCATGTTAAGGATCCAAGGTTTGAGGTTCACAGGGACAGGTTTTCTTTAAAAAGGATAAATTCCCTGGATGTAAGTGATGCCTGCATGTAAGATACATGTGCTGTCCCTAGACTATCTGTGCTAAGAAACTCTCAAACATCACACTGTCAAGGTGCATGCAACAACAGTTGCCCAGAATCCTATTTTTGAAGATGTTCGCATACACAAAGACACAGATCTCTGCCATTCTGTAGCTCAGTTTAGGTTTCACCTGATGCCTATAACATATCTCGTATGTGTGCCACGTCTGCATGACTGAAAGGCAGATGTGGGTCTGGAACCAGGGGGTAAGCCAGTGCATTGCCTCCCAACTGGGAATTAGGGCCACCAGTGTGATAAGCCAGAAACCTTATAGCCACATGTTTGTTCAGAACCTATCAAAATGAGTTTTACTCCAAGACCAGACTCCTAGTCAGGCTGAAATTGAAGTAATAGAATAGTAATATTATAAAAATCAATAAGTTTAGCCAAGGGTACATTTAAGTCACCCCTCATATGAAGATGCCATAAGATTCCACAAGCTTGCACACCAGATACTTCTTGTGCCTTTATAGTATCTCTGTCACACACACAAACCTAAAACATCATTAATCTTCTAGCAGCTGAAGGTCAAAGTCAACCTTTTTTTATTCCCATTAGGGAATAAATCAGGGCTCCAGGCTTCCTTACACCCAACGTGAGTTCACACTGCAGGATCCCATGCTTGCTGGGGTTTGGTTGCACTGGTCATGGAAGCACAAAATGTTTCAAGGAAAGGGTTTTGAGGGGAAGAAACTGGACATACATGTATCTTGCTATTTACTTAGGTAAAGGCCTAGTGAATGTTTTACGAGCAGAAATAGTTGTCGTTAGTCCCACGACCCAATTCATCCAGAAAACAGTATGAGAAGGGCAGAGCACTCCACCGAGGGCAGCTTTTTCCCCTGCAGTGCTGCTGGCCAAGGCTCGCAGCTCCCTCCTCAGCGCAGCTCTGGGTGCCTCATAGGCATTTGCTGGCCTGGGGAATGAAACACACAAGTCAGGCTCAACCTGAGCTGGGAGCGGAGAAACATGAGGGGACATTGTTCAATGGCAGTGGCTGATGCTTTTTTTGCCCTGATCCCTGCAGTCCTAGCATTTGCAAGATCTGCTTTGCTTCTCTGGACTCTGGAAACCCCATTGGACCTGCCTTATTCTGCCGGCAATCTGCAGTCTTTCATCTACTTCATTGTTTTCTGCACTCTTGCATCTATTTTGCCATGTTCTCTGAGGTAGAGGCTGTCTCCTTCTGTGCTGTTACAGCACCTAGCACAAGGACGTCCGGACATCTCATGGGCTCTCGTGTTTCAAAAATAAAGATTCTCCCTTCTGCTTGCTCTTCTAAACTGCAATGCCTTATACTGACTCCAGTGGAAATAAGCTGCGTAAGGAATGTGGCCACAAGGAATAGCCCTATTGGATTGCACTGAGGTTTAGTGAAATTAATGCTTTGTTTTGGTGAGGAGAGGGTGCTCAGCAGGCAGTGGAACAAATGTGCTCTCCAGGGGCTTCCCAAAAGGTATCCTTTGCTGATTGTATTTACAAACCTATACATAAAACTAGCATTTAGGTTAGGGTTTGGGCTTGCTGTTGAAATCCTTCTCTTCCAGCACAGTCCCAGCGTGAAGCCCGATGGAGGCAAAGTGGGGGCATTTAATGGAGAAGCCCAGTGGGAGACGGGGAGGCTCCGGTGCAGGCAGCAGGCTGTGCTGGCCTGGGGCACTTACCAACACCCAGGTGTACGTGCTTCCCTGTAAGCCAGGAGACTTTAGGCAGCTGCGTACCTTGCGAGGCATGCTGATGAGAAAATCTATCTACACTCCAGGACAGCTATTGAAATGTGAAGTCTTTCCTTTACCAAATGCTTGCCTGGGGCTATAGCTGGACTACTGACAGAGAAGTAAAATGTCATATTACAACTCCCACACAGTTCAATCAAGATGCTATGGTGTGCTACTGGTACTGCACAGAAAAATGGCAGGTACCACAACAGCACCTTTGCTTTCCCCATCGTTATTCTTTGGGCAAAGGTGCATGGGGAGCTGTGCTCCAGTGTTTCTTCACTGTTGAGCTTGTAACTCCTTGGCCAGACTTCCTTTGGTCCTTTGGAGACAGTGCACTTTCTCCTCTAGGTAAATGTTGTTCTGCTTTTCATTTAAATATTAATTTGGGCTGGCACAATGTGGTGTGTAATATCACCACTCTCTGTGAGGATTAGAGTGATTAGGAGTCTCAGAATTCACTTTAATCAGTCAGTTCTATACTGCTGAGATTTGCAGTCTACCCTCTCCCATGCAACAGCCAGAGTCTTTCGACACGCTAACAAAATTGAAATGAGTTCCTTCATCTTAGACAAGGATAATTAATCTTCAAACACTGTTTATCTTAGCCCAAAATTCCACAGAATTCAGAACCAAATTAATTTAAAGTCTAAATCTGCTTTAACTAGTAATTGGTTAATCAACAGGCTCGATGTGTAATTATATTCTTTGTTCACACTCCTTACAAGCTTGAAAAAACCATCTAATTCCTATGTTGCTTTCCTTCCTATAATTAGACCATGTGACATACAATGATGTATGTATAGTGAACAAATTCTTTCTTGGAATAATTTCCCTGAGATTGTTTCTTACAGATGAATTTGGTCTTTCTTTTTTTTTAACTTATGAAAGTTTTCATATGATTTCTTGGTTAGTTTGGATTTCTGTGACCCATTTAGAGATTCTGTGAAGAGTTTTAAGGTTTGAATTTTTGCTCTCTGCCTGTCACTGAAGAAATCTACACTGTGTTTTTATTTCCCTCACTTGCATTTGACACAGCTTTAATTTCTCCATCTGAATATTGATAGGTTGTGGCAAATTCAAGATATTGTCATTCTTATTATCTTTCAGAACAGACCAGTCATAAAACGTATTAGCTGGTGTTATTCTTGTGGACAGGAATTATCATTGCTATTAGGAACAGGAGGTCTGAGAATAAATTGGAGAAGGAAATTGTGGTCTTTTTAACACAGAGTTGTGGGTCTTCTTTAGTTAGTGGATACTATTATAACCCCATTGTGGTCAGTGGTCTGGTCAATAGTTTTAATAGTTCTGTTCACAGAATTCCCTATTTCCATCAGCTTCATGAGTGCTTATATACCAGTGTGTATTAATATCCTCTCTTCAATAATGCCTCCTTGCTGAAACATCTTAAACCCCAATGCCTGTTTAACTCTGTGCATACCTAAATGTATTCCATCTCTCATTCTTGTTAATGACTAAAGCTTCAAGAAACAAGTCAAAAACCTTCTCCTTCTGATGAATGAGATGCAGGAGAGTCTGACTGCCAACACCTTACTGATATCAGTTCTTAGAAGACAGGGGAATATCAGGTTTTTAAGTATTTGGGCGCAAACCTCTGTGGATCTGTGTGGATCCATTCTGCCATTTTGCAGTGCCCTTAAGTGGAGCATTTGGGTTATCTGCAAAACATTTACAGCCTCTGGGTCCTTTCTTCTGATACCTACCTAGGAACTTCAGCAGCATAGAGGAAAAATGAAAAGGGGAGAGGTGAGAGACTTCAGATGACCTGCGCTGCATGTGATGGGGAGGCAACAGGGTAGTCTTCTCCCTTGCCAAGAGCCAGGCAGCTCTAATGCATGCATTTGTCCTTGGTCCCAGCAGCGTGGGGCAAGTGAGCTGCCTGGGGCTCTGTGGGAGTGGTGGAGGGCAGTGAGTAGCCTGGAGAAGCAATCCCCACTGTGGGTGTTAGGAGATGTTATCAAAGGCACTTCTTCATGGCTGGTAGCTCCCCCATCATGATGCTGTTAAGTGAGGCTGGTGAATCAGCAAGATGTACCTTGACAAAAATTTCAAATTCTGTTCAACATCAGATCAAGGAATAAGCAGTGAGCTGCAGCCTGGGGGTTGTTGTTCTGGGTGTGCCCCACTGCCTGAACCCATCTCTGGTTGGGTAGGGACAGGGTCACCTCTCTTTAGGTGAAGCACGAAGTCAGACTTACCAAAGCCACTGCCAGAAAGAGTCCTTCCCTCCAGGAAAGGGATCTTAAAGTATCTTTTAAGATCTTTACCCTTTAGAAGATTTCCTAATGTTAGATTTCCAATGGCAATGTCAAAGCATGTTCAGGATTGAGAAAGCGATTGCAGCAATCATTTAAATCCATGCAGCTGAAGAGGTTTCCTTCCCTCTCTACCAACACTTGTGAATCCTTTTCTGACCATTTGCTTTTTTCTCAGTATTTTTGCTAAACAGAGAGTTCTTCCAGTTTGCAGTCCCTGCTCTGTATCTCCTTTCTCCTGAATGCTACTATATGTTACAGTCCAGGCTGCTCTCACTTACTTGTCTTTGCTGAAAACCATAATGATCAGAGACTTTCCCACCTCCCCACCTAGAAAGGTGATATTTCTGCCCTGGTGCTGAACCTGATTACAAGTCCCTTGAAAAGGCTTCCCTGGGCTTGCAATGAGCCACCCCTTTAATCTTTCTCGCGAGCAGTGTCACAAGTAGGAGCTCGGAGATTTAGGCAGAGAAGCAAGCACTTGCTATGACTCTGTCTTTCCTAAAGTCCCCTCTACAGCCAAAGGGTAGAAGCAAGCAATAACCAGCAGCCCTGGGTTACCCCTTGCCAGGCATGTGGCTGAGCCCCTCTCTGCTTCTCAGGCTCCCTCTCTGAGGTATCTTTACTCTGCAACGGTGAGGTTACAGGATTGTTAAGTGTGGTGGTAATGAGAAGTAGATGACATTTGGTTTTAAAGCTCAGCGTGTAAAGACCACAGGAACAAATTTTTTATTTTCTGAGCACAGGGCAGAACTTCTGCTTGTGCTTATGGTAGAGAAAAATGCAACATGGAGAAGGGAATACAAGTGTTTGTTTTGGAAGTGCTTGGCTCAGCTGTGGCCCCTGGGTTTGTGGCCCCTTTCAGCTTTGGGAGCCCAAAGGGGCTGGCCTTACGCAAGGATCTTGGGACATGCTTGGCCCCTGCCTTGGGTTGCAAAGTGGAGCCCCAGCTAGAGCCCCTGCATGCAAAAACCATGTGTAAGCCTCCTCCTGTCCCGTACCACCATGTGTAGCACTGGGTCTGGAATAATGGAGCTGTAAATCTGTATTTCCTTTTATTTACTTGCCAGCTTCTGAGCCTCTATGAGTCACATATTCAAGCTTTTCTTAATAAACACAGGGATAAAAAGCATTCTTGAAATGTTCTTAAAAAGGCAAAACAAAGCAAAAGCCAAATGACAACTGCAATTCTCTTGTAATTTCCTGCCTTGTTTAGAGAGACTTTAAGAACATAAAACATGGAAAGATGTGATAAGATGATTGTGGAAGCTGGGGATGGTGGAGAAATGATGCTTTGCCTGGGCGTTGTAAGTATACAGCTGTCCTATTCAAGCTGTTAGGAAAATAGAAGGAAGAAACATTTTGAAATTTCTAAGTTGTTTCTATAAGAAAACAGCTGAAACAAACTTGTTTTGAAATTGACATCACTTCAATTTTTTAATAAAACATTATTGGCCCCTCTTTTAGAAGGGTCATAGATGATTTTAGTTAGTGAAAACCTTTTATTCTGGCACCTAAACGCTGTTTATACAGCAGAAAAACTTGACAAAATATTTCACTTAATGTTTGTAAAGAGGAAAAAGTGTCTCTCTCCCCTTTTCATTTTGAAAGAAAGTGATCTCTTTACTCAAGAGCCCTTCCACTTTGAAAAACGATGTCCAGAGCTGCTTTAATCATGGCCTTCCAAGACAGCTGGGATTTCATTACCCAGTTTTCACTGTACCCTTTCCCAGCCAACCCTAGAGCAACTACGGCGGGAAGTCTTTCTTTTTATCTAAGGTACAACATCTAGATGCTGCAGAGCTGCAAGTTTTGATCTGTTTCTCATGATGTAAAATGTAGCCAAAAGGAGAAAAAAGTTAACACAAACTCCTATTGCTTACAGGACAAGAGTGTTCTAATATCCCTGGTCTGTGTAGGAGGTTAAATGTCACAGAAAGGTACACTTTGGAGACTTAATCCTGCTCCCATGCAATTAATTGAGCAAGGAGAGCTGACACAGGGCAGATGGATGTAAAAGCAAGTCCCTCAATGAGCAAAGGAAACTTGACAGCGCGTTACTGCTCTAGCGGATACCAGGATCCTTTGCTCTGCCTTGCTCAATGGTTAAAATATTTCTGTAATATGTATGGAAGCTCAAGTTATTCAGTTTTCTAAAGTCCCAGTGCTTCCTTACCAATGTGGGGACACTTACTTAATACTCCCAAGAAGAAGCTGCCTTTCCAGGACTCCCTGTACTGGACCAGGAGATGCTCTGAGGACAACCTTCCCTTTGCTTCTTAACACTCCTCTTCCTCTGTCTCACCCAGGCACAGCTGGGAAGTTACAAGCTCCCAGCATAGGTAGCACCATGGGGGTTTTAGACAGGTTTATGAATCTCAGGGTGTTACTTTCTGTTATCACTTAGCTTTCGCTACTCAGAAATCTCCCCTCTTGCCCCAAAACTGATGCAACATCTCCTGAGTCAGCCAATTCTTGGGTCTGGTTTGAAACCCCCTTCCTTGCTTTACATGCCTCCCCACTGCATGGTAGCTCTTTGAGAGGTTGCGTCTTGTCGTGTGATCTCAGCATGACTCATGTAAGCTCCTCTGCAGCTCCTGCCTTTGGGAGCACTGTCCTTTACAGCTCTGGTTTTTGGAGGTCTTATACTCTGCAAGGCTTTGGTGTTACCTTTGGAACGACAGCTACTGCAGGGAGTACGCTTCTGCTGTACAACACCTCTGCAAACTGCTACTTACAGTAGACAAGAAGTCATGCAGGAGAATTTGGACATAACATAGTAAATTTCATTCTGAAAAAGAAACACCCCAAGTTTCTATTTTAACAACCATAGAGCATCTCTAAGACCATATTCTTTGGGGATCATTACATTTCTAGCACGGCTGAAATCTCTTAGCCTTCAGGCTTTTGTAGGCCTCTGTGCCTACAAAAGATCCTCCTCGGAAATGCAGTGGTGTTTCTCCTTAATTATACAAACATTCTCTGGAATATTTATTTCTTTCCCTTGTGAGTTCAGCGTCATCATAGGTCTAAATTTGCAGATAAAGGCGAATACATTATAATGGCGATGACTGATAGCTGAAGATTTCTTAGGTTCAGAGTGTTCCCTAATGTAGGCCATTTTTCATCATCTAGAGTTGCCTGATAATGATGTCATTTCCATTGCTTGAATGTTGAAGCAGCAGCCACATATCATGGAGTTAAAATGACTGTTTATAAGGCAGCTAAATTGTGTTGTTATCAGTTTAGGGCAGTGTTTGCTTTGCTTCTGGGGATAAAACGACAATTGGACTTTCCTAAAACTCATCAAAGAGGATGCGAATGCCAAGAATACAAATCTGAACTGTAGTCAAGCTGGGGGGAAAAAAGGGAGAGAAGAAAAAAGGAGAGCTATTTTTGTGTGAAGACGTGATGACCATCAGATAAAAATGACAAAGTTGTACTTGTCAGAAAATAAGTCACATTGCTGATCACTGGATAACTTTGATGTAATATTCCACAACCATTTAACTGAGATTTCATAGCAAGATTAATAGTGAAGTTTTTAAAACATGCATGAAGAAGAGCTTTCTTCTAATATCCAGCTGTCAGACAGTCCTTATCTGGGGCTTTTGTTGATTGATTGTGATTGGTATTGAACTAGAATATGACCTCTAAATAGCAAAGAAAATTATGCAGATTTGAAAATGAACGTTCAAGCTTTTGTGTCTTTCCTAAACATTTCAAAACCTGTTTAGGGCCTCATATGGTTATATATACATATGTATCCTATATGCATACATGTCTTCACAGACTCAGCCCCATTAACGTGTGAAGAAAACCTCAACAAACTTCTCTGTCTTCTGTATCACAAAATACTGTGAATTAGGTTTAATACATTATTTCCAACATAAAGGACTCACACTGGAATGAGTTGTTTATGAGATATTATGTGATCATAAGCAGTGCACAGATTTTGAGTGAAAGCAGACCGATTTCCTTTGAAAAAATGCCAGTTTCTAGTGTATGACATTGGATGAATTGTTATACATACTTTGGAATGGATGGTGACTGTAAATCTCACTTTGGACACTTCATGAAATATTTGCAGCATATTTTAAACTAGCTTAGTAGTGCCATTTCCTCACGAGTACTCACCACCTACCTTGTGTTTTTGTGGGAGACTTCGACTATGATGAAGGAAAGTTTGGGTGGTGCTGGCCAGCCATGGTGCCTGCCAGGCTGCAGCCACCTGGAGACACCCTTTTGCCCAGGTGCCTCTTTTCTGCAGCTAAACACTGAAGAAATGCAACAGGACTTTCCAATTTTGCCCTCCATTAATTCCTCCCACAAATGAAGGAGGTTCACAGCACTGCTAGGCGTTCAATCTGGTCAGCCACCGAAACTGGGTTTGGAGTAACTAGGCATATGGAAAGTGGCTGGGAGATGCTAAATTGAGCCGCGGCAGTTCGAAAGAGCACCGTGTCCCAAGCAAAGTGATCAGGTCAAGTAGAAGGACACCTTCCTATTGTATTGCTTTCTACAGCAAAGCCATGTAGTTTTGGCTGAGGTTGATGCTGCGTACAGGTCACAGCAAGCCCACAAGCTGGTGGCACCAACATGCGCAGATCCCACCTTTTGTGTGCCCTTACCAGCACTGCATTTCCATTTGTGCACCATCCTCTCCTTGTTTTGACTAAAGGAGACTTTTTTTACCCTTCTTCAGGCCCATCCGTAATAAGGAGTTTATGGAGCTTGCTCGGCCCTGGAAGTCCTGCACCATTACATTGATCCCTTAATTGAAAATCATAGCTAGATGAGAAAGATGAAACAGGAGACAAACAAGGCTGCTCTGTCTCTCTGAGGAGCTGGCTCGGTACCACAAGAAGGGAAAACAAGGGTGTCTGCTCTCGCCATGGAGTGAGGCTTTGGGAGCCTCCAAGCCCCTGGCTGAGGTCAGCTTGGGTACAGATAGCAGATGCACTTCCGAAGGGTGGCCATGCCTCATCTGTCACATATGTGTTTGAAAAACCCGCTTGTGCAACCATTGCAAAAACCCCCAAAACCTGCTAAACCAATGCATGGATGATCGTCTCTCACTAAAACAAGGCGGACAATGAATGTGGAATGTGACAGCATTCAAAATGTGAAATTAATTTGAACTTAGTTGTAAAGGACCATGGCAAGGTCCCATTAGGTGGCCAGTGGCTTATTTCAGAAAGATGTGCTTATGTTCATAGAGGGCTGAGAAATGCCATATGACGACTGTGCTTCTTCCCTAACTTGTTTCATGCTCCTGTGCTGCAGCCAGCCAGTGCTGAACTCCGTGGCACGTGGAGAACATATTGCAAGAAAATGTCAATCTTCCAGAAACAGTCTTTGCTTTCATGTGAAATCCCACTCCCTGTTCCTCACCTTTTTCCAGTGGCCAGTTACGGAAAGGGGAGAGGAAGTGGAGATGCAGCAGAGGTATTTCCTTGCTTTCTCCCCAAGAAAAAAGGCAGGACTAATGAAAGGAGATTTCCTCCGCCTTGTAAAACTCTTGTTTCTTTTCTCAGGCACAGTGGGCTTGGGTGCACCTTTTTTCTTTCCCTCTCATAATAAACTCTGAAATTCTTAAAAGGTCACACTTAAAAAAAGATTTCCCAATCCAAAAAAATTTTTAGGGAAAGTTTTTCAAAGTAGACAAAAATGTATTGATTGTCTCTTCTTTCTCCTAGATCTTATTCAGGCTTCTTATCTGCATCTTGATCTTTTTTGGGCAAAGTGTAAAGAGGGTATAAAAGAGGGCTAACAGGACTTTAGGATTTGTAGCTGAATGAGAAGCATGCAGGTGGGAGATACTGCCAGGACCTTGATTTTCAAAAGGGAATGTAAAGGGAAAGGAGCTGGAGCGATGACACTTCCTCATGATCCTGGGTGCAGAAGCTGTGCTGCAGATTAGATTACAGATATGGGACACAGGTAAAGGTGGCACAACCCAGATCCAGATGACTGAGCTTTGTAAATTTTGATGTGGATAAGGATGCTCATGCCATTCACTCTTAATGGTTTTATAAATCATATTTTAGGCTTTTAAAATTGTGTGAATCTGACTTGAAAAATTAAGTAATGTTCAATCATTTAAAATAAAATGGAAAACTGCTTTTTTTTGTTGTTAAATATCTAGACACCAGAATCACATTATGTCTGCAATCTGGGAAAACATGAAAATAATAGTAAACATCTCTTTACAGCAATATCTGCAGTTTACTTTGTAATATTGTAAACGATGTTGTTGTAACAAGAGTGTCATGAGTTTTAATGGCACAGGGAAGCATGACAGCACAGATTTATATCAAAATCTATTATAGCAGAGAGTCTTGTAACAAGAGCAGAATGTATTTATGTCATACTCAAAATGTCATCTCAATCACAGACAAGACTGATGAGGAAAAGTGATTAGATGCGGAGATTTGATTTATCTTCCTTTTCCAGAATAGGGACTTTTCGTGATCTTCCTTTAGGTTGCAATGCTCAAAACCCATATTTCCAGCCACCACTGGAACATAAAGCAGATGAGCCTCCATTTGCATGATTTTCCTTTCATTTTTACCCAGCTGCTGGAAATCAATAAAGCTTCACTAGTAAAACAAAATCTTTTGGTCCGGTTTTCTTGTAGAGAAGGATGAAAAATACCTCTGTCACAAAATTCTACCACATTTCCTTGCTTAGTTATGGCCTGAAGATGGAAACAAATCCTCTGATCCTCAGCTGTACAGATGGGAGGTTCTGTGTGAGGGTCTCCCCCAGCCTAGCTCCTCCAGCTCTACATCCCTGTCCTGCATCACTGCAAACAGCTACCACCACTGCCAAGGCCTATAGTATAGACACTATATTCCCAGGGAATTTAAGGAACTTTAGAGCAGCCTTCAGAGGTATTAATCTGCCATCAGCACTTGTTATGATCACCAAAGAAGTTCAAAGGTCCCAAGCTCCAACACATTTGATAAAACTTTGGCAAACTTTTGAGGGCTGATGCACAAAGATTGTGAGTGTTCCTAAAGGGACTTTTGGACCTTTAAGGAACAGTGAGATTTCAGCCACTGTTATTTTTCAGTGAGCTTATAATTGTTATTGGAAAATTATTCTCAGAATTTTATAAAAGTTGAAAACAAAACAGCTGGTGTTTATTTTATGGTCTTTAATGGAAAAGAGAAAAACAAATCAACATTTTACTTTCCTTCTATTTTCCTAATTCAGAGCATGTGGCATTTAATGAATTACTCTAATTTTAAGATCAGAACTAGGTTGGTTTGGGTAGCAAAAAAACCACACCCCACACCCCAAGCCCCAAACCAAATGACCAGATATTTAATCCAAGACCAGGCTGTCACAACTAGGTGGATTTACTTTGTACAGCTTTGTATGTGCACCTTTTTTTCTTTCCAGAAGAGACTATGTACAGTCCTTTGAATGTTACTGGGTGCCCTGTTTCTAGCGAGAGAAATCTTTTGTCTTTTCTGAAGACCTGCTTTGAAAATATGTCCTGGACCGGGTTGCAGTGGTTAGCCTCATGATTCCTGCACAGGCACCAAAACTGCACAGATTCTCCACTGCCCACTGCTTCCTAGGCAGGTGAAATGTGCTGGCCCCCTCACCCCCGCATTTTTTAGTGACTGACAGTTTTAGGTGTGTGGGGGAAAATCAAGCTGCAATGATTTGATGTCTTGCTTTTGACACTGCAAATGAACTCATAGTACGGGAAATGCTTCGGTCTAGCTCCTGTCCAGCTTCTCCCATTTACGTTGCATGCCTTGTGCAGGTTCCCTAACCACAGGGTATCAGCCAAAGAAAATGCTGTCCCGTAATTTAAAGTACAAGTGCACTAATGGAGTTTCAGAACAGTAGAAAAGGAGCTTCTATTCATCAGTCATCAATGTCTTCCTGCTGTTCAGAGACTAAACATGCACAAAAACAGTAGGAGGTTGTTATGTTCCTGTTAGCAACTACTGTACAGAAAAAGAAAATCCTGACGTGAATTGTGCAGGCTGTCAAACTCAGAAACATCACACGACTCTGACAGCCCTCCTCTGCCTTAAATTCAAACATCTAGAGCCATGCAGTTCAGAAGGTGCAGTGGCAAGAGCAGCTCAGGGGCCAAAAAGGTAGACCCAAGCATCGCTACCAACGCAGTCACATGACACAGACATGACTCATTGTAATATTCCTGCTTATGTCATCCGTACGTTGAGTTAAACACCTATTTTGCTTTATGGATTTTGCAAATCTGACCAGGAACCTTTATGTTTGGTTATGTTTTTCTGACTTTTTAAAAATTATATAGTACTAAAAGCATTGCGTATCTTTCTTCCTTTGATTTAATTTTGCAAATTTGATCTCACTTTCATAATAGCCCCTATTAAAGCACAGATTTCTTGGGAGTTTAGAATCCCTTCAGAGGGTAAATCACCCTGACATGGAGGCTGTTTCTCAACACATCACTGCCTCACTACACAGTGAATCTCACGGAGAAGTTAAAATGCACCATCTGACCAGCGTTCATGCACAAACCTTTGAGCGACCTGGGGACCAGGTTATTTAAGGCTCTGTGCCTACATGAGCGTTCCTGTGTCTGTGTTGGTGGGCACAGGATCGCTTCAGAGTCACAGGTCTGGCTGCGTGTCTCAGTAGCCCTCTGACTCCTTCCCCGGCACGCACCAGCTCCGCCGGCAGCCCAGAAAGGACAGGCAGTGTGTCGGCTGGGTGGGAGCCATGCATAGTTTGGACAACTGAAGGCTCAATCTCAAGTCAAGAGAGAAGGAGTGCTGGCAAGTGCCTCTCTGTGCCCCATGGCTGACCTTGGGCTCACTCCTTCACTGGTGTCCTAGACTCCAGGCCCCCGGAGAGCCTGCAAAACTCGCCTTCTTCCCTGCACGTGCAGGAGGAGGCAGGTGAATGGAAAAGGTTATGTTGCTTTCTGCAGAGTGTCAGGGAGATGCTGTTTGTTATAGGTGTGTGCAGTTCAGTGTCTCTGTTATCAGAGTACTGGGAGTTTTTCCTCTCAGTTGCACACGTTATTAGAAATACGGCTGGAGAGAATTTGTAACTTCTTCCCACACACGCACCAGTGAAGAGCAGCACTCTTTCTGCGTCATTGAAAGGAATTATTTCTCCTCTTGCAAAGTTTTGTTTAATGCTGTATAGCAGGGTCAGGAGGAGATAGAGAAGAGGCTCAAGTGGATTTTTCCAAAACTTTAGGCTCTTTCATCTAGCGATGACAACATAAAGCATCTTTCTGAAACTAGACAGAGCCTGCGGCCTGGTGGTGCTCAGTCCAGTCAGCAATAATAGGAACGGAGAACCTGAACTGGCAAGTGCAAGAAAACATATATGTCTATTTGATCTAAACAGGCTTGAGAGAAAGGAGCATCCTCACTGCTCCAGACTCGTCTTGGTTCAGTAAAAGGTTGATGAGATGAAATTTCAGGGTAGCCAGAAAGGTTCTCTAATACCAAAGGCCACATGGGTTAAAATGTGCAGTGGGAGAATTGGAAAGAAATTGTGTAGCGGAGAAGGTAGGAGTAAGAGAGATGTACAATGCCTTGAAGGAGACACAACTAAGTCTGAATTTAATGCTATTCAAAGAGAACATCGGGTTGAATTATACATTCCTGAAGGTCTTGATGTACAGCAGGATGCACAGATTTTCTGTTGATACTAGTATGAAATGCACATGTTTTTTTCTGTGCAGCATATAATAAAGTCTCCAAACTAGGAAACATTCATTTTTACAAAGGCAGCAGAGGTCTGAACTTGTGGTCTTCCCATGGGTATGCTGTAAAATTTGTGAGCTCAGATAATTGGTATTGCCAGGGAAGGCCATGAAAGTGTGATCACTCTGTAGTGTGTGTGATTTAAGGGGATTTAAAACTCACATTAATTCTGAACTATGATGATGATGATGATGATGATGATGATGATGATGATGATAATAATACAAAATGCTCTTTTAAGACAATGGTGCTAGCAATTTTATTTTGTTATTTTGCTGGGAGAAGGTTTTAATAGACCAAAGCTATGTAAATATGGGACCACATCAGCTACTTTCAAAGCTTTCACATAAGCTGTGTTTGCATTCCCATTTAAGTGTTATGACAATGATCTTTTGTGTAATAATTTTTGTTTCTAAACTGTTCACAAACTTTGTATCCAACAGCAGTTTTAATACTGTTTCCTGATACTATTGTGAATTTCTAAGCAACTCATTTGGCTGCACAGTTGCTTGTGCCAAATGCAAACCTTTGATGACTACATGGCTGCTAACGCTGAAGGTACCAGGATAAAATATCTTCAAGAATACCAGATGTGTTACTAGGGATGGCTTCCAAAACCCTGCAAATAATAGTCTAAATGCACAAGAACTGTAGGTGTATGAACCAGTAAGGAAAACAGTACATATAGCAAAGTATCTGACAGAAATTCAGACTGGAACATATTGAAACTCGGATAAATTAATCCAATACAGATCCTGGTTTCACTTGTATACAGCAACAGACATATGTGGGAACATTAATGTTTATTTTTCTGCTAAGATTATGCTTATTTGGAGTGGAGGGAAATATTCTGACCAACGTATGAAACAGTGTGATCCAGATAGACTGCAAAATGTCTTAAAAGACCTTCAGCTGGAATGCTTCATCCACTTCATCTCCTCACTGGCTCTTATTTTGACTAAGAGGAAACATCTGGAAGTCCAGTAGCTGTAATGAAAACAGTCTGACTTCGTGAACATGACTATTCATATTAAGGAAGATACTCTTAAAAAGTATCAAAGGTAGCTTAAAGGTAGCTCCAAGTTCTGCAGGGAGATTAAAGAAATCTCACTAGAAGTTGTAAGAAGTTTCCCAGTGTTGCCTTTTTAGCATTAAAGGTTTAGATACTGGTCAATAGGGTTTGTTGGGTTTGGGGATTTTAAAAAACCCAACAAACTCTTGGCTTTCTTTGCCTCCTTTCAATGAATTCAAAGCCAATGGGATGTTGAGGCAATGACTGAATGGTAACCTCACTCCAACAACATGGCTAAAAATAACATTTTATTTCAGAAGGTGAACAGTGACAGCAGTGAATCCATGAAGCCGTCTATGCCAGGCAGTTAGCCTGCCAAGACACTTTAAATTCACTTCTGATCTGTATGTACCAATTAAACCTTCTGTTAAACTGAGGAAGTCAAGGCTGGTGCTTGTCTTTTTTCATTTGCCTCCTCAGGACATTGACCTTGTGATCTGGCATTCCTTGGTTACCCCATACTCTCCTGAACCTCTCCGCTAGCTTTGAAAGGAAGCTGAAGTTCCCACCTTGAATCAGGCATGTAGACCTAGGCACCATTTTGTGATAGCCACAGTAACTGAATAAAGCTGGCCATGTCTTGCTAAACTCAGGCATTTTTCTCCTCTGGATTCAAGCAAAAGAATGATTTTTTTTTTCATAGTGAGCATAACATTCAGGTAATACCCTGTATTTTAGCAGCCGCTTTCAAGAAAGAAGGAGCATGGAGAAATGGCACAGTAAATTGTAACTTTGGTGTTTATATCAATACAACATACAGAAAAGATTTCAGACATGACTGCTGGTCCCAGAGCAGCAAAGCGCATGGTCGGACTGCAAACCCCTGGGCTCTGACTTAAAAGCTTACCAGCTTTTCCCCTTTTCTCTTTCTCAGTTTCTATTTAAAAGTTGCATGGGATTTTTTTAAGAAGTGCCTAAATTAATTGGCACAAATCTCCTCGCCGAGACAAACACCCAGGCGAAATGGTGTATTTTTACACATCCAGCACATTTAGATGCTATTTTGAGGACCTGGGCAGCACGTGGGCTGAGTAGTCAGGACGTGCGATTTTCTACATTTAGTTTACTGGTTACCAGCCAGCCCAGGTTGATGGAGACTGACATTTCTTCCTGGTGCCTTGTGACAGCTTATGGGAACGCAGCAGCTGATCTTAAGTGGGTATCAGTATCAAAACAGTCAATCAATATTGGCAATAAGTGGTAGCTTTACTGCAAGTCCTCCAAGCAGAGAGGCTAAGACCCAGGGAATACACTGGCTGCTTAGCCCTTATCTCTTAAATACACAGCACTTCTTGAAGGATGGGCCGTGACAACAACCGGAGTTTGGTGGGTGGTAGCAGGAGCTGCATCCCAGAAGCTTGCCCCTTCTGGCTGGGCTAACGGTGCTGCTGGGGGCTCGGTGGCCTTCGCAGGGCTGAAGCTGGGAGCAGGGCGGTGTGCCTGGCTCTGCTGCCACACCGGCGGTCAGCGAGAACAACTTCATCAAAAGAGGCAGAGGCGTTTATAAGGAAGAAAAAAAAAAAAGTCATGTACCTGGACAGCCAAAGTGCAGATTGCAGTGACATTTAAGGGAAGACACATATGAAATATGTCTTTCCAAACCTGATAGTAATTTATAGATATAAACAGGCCTGTCAAAGCAAATAAACCTCAAGACTCCTTTAATAATATTTGTGTGATTAAAGATACAGCAACTGCTATGCAAGGCACCAGCTAGAGGGAAAAGACTTTTTGTGAGACAGGGACTACTAATGGCAGATGACCCTGGAAAAATTTATGAAGTAACAATCAGGTAAAAGAAACCCCAAAAGGTTGTGACTGTAAGAATGAACAGTGTAAGACCTCAGGCAAAGACAGCGGAGGACAGTTACTTCAGAGTTAATAGACAGTGTTTGCAACTGTACAATCCATCCTGGCTAATACGGTATTACTTGTTCTGGTTTCTGAGAACTTTAGGATTCTGTAATAAAATACGAATGGTTTTAAAGACCAATAATGTTAAAATGAAAAGCTGTAAGTCAGAGGGACTGCTAGGTGCTTATAGTCAAAGATATGTTCTCATTTTTCTGGCATGCATGTTGTTTGCAGCGCTCTGGCTTTGGTTCCCAAGGGGACTGAAGGCACTAATGTCCGAGTAAGGGGATGCAGGATTTTTGAAAGGTTCCTTGAAGTAATTAAATGAATGAGTGATGTGATCAGCAGCATGACTTTACCCTGTTGTACCCATTGGGAAAAATATTTGTCTAAAAAAGCCGATAAATGCTGTAACAGAATAGGGCAACATACATCACAAGGTGATTTACAAATCTACCGCATTCATTTAATTATCTATTTGAACATACATAATTTTAACTACACAACAGAATTAGCTGAAGTATTACTATAATATCACAGTGTTGTACAGATTGTGCTCACCAGTGTTTGAATTTAGAGGTGAAATGAGTGTGGAGGAGGAGAAGGGAAATTCCAGCATGTGTTACAAAGCATACAGGCAAGCTATTTTGAGGAACAGAGTCATACATCTTTGACATATAGCAAAAAACCTAAAAAAGTTATTTAACTTTTATACTTTGACAATGTTGTGGCTAAAGTTTCCCCTTTTGATATCTCCTGTGATTTGTTCAGAGGGAATATTTCTCTTCCAGACAACTTTAGCAAGGAAAATGCTCTTCCATTTTTGTGGGAAAGTGCAATATTAATTCTGGCTTATTAAACTGTTGCAGAGAAGGGTTTCATAGCATCACAGAGATGTGAAATGTCAAACACCTACATACTGTATCCCATCCTTCTGCTAATGCCTAACTATTCCCTGTGCTATGCAGAGTGTGTTGTAACTCATGCTTATTTGACCCAAGGGACTGGGCTTGCCATAGTATTAACTGAATATTTTTTTCCAGTGTTCAGTTTTCATTTTCTTCTGCTTTATGTTCTTGAATATGAAGTCCTCCCTCCTGGGTGAAGCCCCTTGCCCAGCTCAACTCTCTGCCATGTCATTAACACATGCTTAGTCTAAAAACTTTTCCACTCTTAAAAAGCAGTATACTCGACCTGATGAAATCACCAAGTTTACCTGGAAAAGCACATGAAAATTAGCTCTGTTTATTGAGTGAAAGCAGGGGGAGAAGCACATGTGCCTTCCATGGATGGATCTGCATGCCACAGCAGGGCAGAGCCAGCCGGAGCCGGGGACAGTGGACCACCAACCTCCTCCTGAGGGACAGAAAGATGGATTTCCACTTCCTGTTTACATGTAAAAGTCTAAGTAAACCACAAAAGTGTCAACGTGCTCAATATCAAGGTCATTGCTTTGTCCAGGAGAAATAATTCTTTTAAATGTTAATTTCACTGGCAAAAAATATAAATATACTTCGGGTCAAGCCAGATGTAGTTTCTTGTCTTGGCCAATGAACCAAAAAAATGGTTCATCCAGTACTCTTATTTAAACTCTAACATATTTGAAGAGTTGGCTTATTCCCCAGTGTAGCTTCCCAATCGTTTCCCTGTGATCAGTATTTCTTCCTTTATTCAGTCCTTTATTTCCTGTGGCTGAAGAGAGATGAGATAGAAACACTATGGATCTGACCCAAGATTCCTACTATTCGAGTGAATATTGGACAAAAAAGGCTCTCAGAAATTTCAATTTTGAAAGAAGTTTTAATTTTGAAAAAATTCAAATTGTTGCAGTCTGAAAAGGTATAATTAATGTGTCAATGAGCTGGAAGAATTTCTCTGACAGCCTTATTTGACGTTGATTGAATAATGCACATCTTGGGGCACATAAGATTTATTTTACTAATTAGTGAAAATGGTAACTAAATTGCTGCAGTTTAAAGCATATCAACATATCGTTTTCTTGTCTCAGAAAATAAAGTCTTTGGAAGCTGAGATATGTTGAGCAGATCTTTGTTGTAAGTTCTTTACTTTTTCTGAAAATCTGATTTTCTCATGGACTGGCAGTCTGGAGGGACAGGCCCATTTAGCCTGAATTCATAACTCCTGGTATGAAGCCTCCTGGATTCATACCAGTGTTCCCGCAAAGCTCAAAGGTGACAGGTCCCTGACTTGGTTCTGTATCATTAAAATCAGAATCATAGAATCAAAGAATCATAGAATCA
>NW_010519179.1:30721-78988 GCF_000687285.1 Phaethon lepturus | reverse complement strand
CGGCCGGGAAAGCCGCCGCGACCAGCCTGTCGCCGCCGCAGCGCCCGCAGGACGAGGTCCCCATCCTCCTTGGCCCAGTATTTTTTTATTGTACAAAAACCAAATGCAAAACTCTAAGGGGACAAGGGCAGGTGCTGGTCCAAATAAAGAATTTCAAAACGTCACCGGCACTGTAATAACAGCAGAGCAGATACTCATGTCAAGAAGCAGCAATAAAAAGGCAGGGATTTATTCACAGAAACTATCATTCTGGGAGGTAATGGGCAATTAGACACAGTGTTGCATAAACTCACATCAACAGTGAAAATATTTGTATAAAATATATTGCTAGGCATGAGGGCTTAGAAGAGGTATATTGAGAGATTTAATATAATCCTTAATATAATTCTACAGGTCCATTAATCAGCTGGAAGACCTTCTGTAACAATGCAATTTTATTAAAATATTCAGTAGTTATAGACCGAAGAGGGAAAGACCAACTGAAGATAATTAACCTCGGGAAAAATTCTGTACAGTACTCAGAGTACCTGACTGAAATAGAGGGGAAAAAAAACATAAAGGAAAGACAAAGTCGCATTAAAATGCAATTAATGGAAAATATTGCTAGGAAAATAAACTGAAGCAGTGTTAAAAAAAATTGTGACCTGTATACACAGGAATATTCAAAGGGGACAATGGAGTGAACATGTGGAGATTTTACCATTGTGGAAGGGTTGTTGAAGGGGAGAAACCTCAATTTGAAAGATACTTGTATGAGCAGAAAAAATGCCAATTTGCTAATATTGTCTACTGATGCAGGATAAAACATGTTTTCTAACAAGTAATTCAGATGAAAACAATGCCGTGCTGCTTCGCTTTTCTGACCAATAATTATTTAATCAGAAACCTGCATTAGAAAAGAAGTCTCTGTGCAGGATGGAGTACCTGACTGAAAACACGCCACGCCGTAGCCACCCCGGTAGCCAACGCATCTTCAGCTCCAGGGCTTTGCCGTTGGACCCTTGTTCTCCCAAGGAATTTTTTTAGAGTTCATACCAGGTTGGTTCTGCTGGTCTGGCTGTAATGATATCCAGCCTCTGGAAGCCTTCCAAGGAAGTTGGTGAACAGGGGATCGCTGTGCCTTGCTGTTTTATAGCCCAAATGGCTCTCAATAATTGAACATTAGCGTGTTGGGAAAAGTACCAATAAAACTTTTATTATAAATCTTCGCCTTCCTCCAGGACTTAGGGTCAAACAAATAAAGCCATGCACAATTAGCATACTGTTTTTAGCATCAGCAGTTATGAAAACCATGGCACATACATAGATTTTTCTTGAGCAGCTCATTTTTCTGTCCTTCACTAACCTTCTTGTCTCCCAGTAATGGACTATTTTTTACATCAAGCACTTTATAGCAGGCTGAGTCTAAACTTCCCTTCTTCCTGCTGTGCTTTCAACGAAGCAAGAATATTTTCCTCCTCGCTATCGCCATGTTTTCCCTCCCTCTCTTGCTCTGGGGTTAGGGAAGGGCTGAGCTGGGAACTCTTCCTCCTCCAGCCCCAGCTTGGTGAGATCTGCCCTGAAAACAGAGGTCCTGTTTGCGCCCGCCCCCACCCACCGCCCCTTGGCAAAGGACGCACTGGGTCAGTGGGAGGCTTTTCATACGGCGTGCACATAGCTAGGACAAAAAACCGAGCCCCTTGCCAACACACTGCCCAGCATCCTGCACCGGCCTCAGCCAGGCAACCCCCAGCCCTCCGGCTTGCAGCCCCTTCCTGGGGAGAGGGCTGGCGGGGCAGGAGAGCTGCCCCGAAGCCGTTGGTGCTGCCCCTGCAGAGCTCCCTAAGCGCGCGGGGCCACGCGCAGCTCGGCATCGTGTAGGTTACGTGATGTAAATTGCCACTGATGGGCCTCAGCGAGTTTCATCAAATATTATTGACTTCGAGCCCAAAGAAGCCCCAGTTACAAACTCCTTCAACAGGAGGCATGGAGAGATTTTGGGGGTGCATGCCCCGCACGCCGGGCTGCAGCAACCCCCAGTAGAGCCTGTCTCGATGTCCTGCACAGTGGACGCTACGGACAACGCCTCTGTTAAAGAACCACCCAGGAAATCAGCATTAATTAGCAGGGTGCTGCAATCCCGCAAGCGACTGCATTTTACCTCACAAATGTCAGCTCCGCACTACAGGAGCTCTCAGAATTTTCCACATTAAAACTATTACTGGCCACAAATAAAATGTAATTGATATTCTTTCAGAAATGGAAAAAGGACAAGACGATAGTCTGCAGCATTATTATTAGGTAGTGGTAAATCAAATATCAAAGGATGAAAAGAACACCGTATTTAGCAATCCAGTTTATTTTAATAGATGTGATAAGTCCCACGACCCACAATTTTGCCTCTAAGGGAAATGTTCTCATTGGAGAAAATATGAGAAAAAGACCAAAGTGCACATTAGAGGTAGAGTCCTCACTGCGGGGCTGGCTGCACTGTTTGCTGGTTCTGGCAAGATTTCTGTCTTCCTTCTTAAATGAGCATTTATGCTTCAACCTTGTTTTGCCCAAATATCCTGAGCTACTGTTGGAAGCAACACACTCGCTGCAAAACAAACCAACACCCAGAAAATCCTGTCTGTGCAACATCTAACGTGACATTTTAAACTCTGCAAATTTGAGTTCGCCGTCTCCGTTGTATCAAGGCTTCGCGGGAGGCAGCAAGCGGCAGGAGCTGGAGGACTGGGACCTGCCGGCGGTGGGGGACAGCCCTGCCTGGGCACGTATAGCGCTGGCTCGGACGGCCCGAGAAGCACCTCTGCCGCGGCCACAGCCTGCTCAGGCGCCGAGCGCTCCCCACGGCTGGGCCTTGCTGCGAAAGCACCCTCGAGCTGCGCGCGGCTGCTGTCACGGTCAAGACCAACTCCCCGAGCTTGAAGGCGCTACATACATCACCAGCAGCGGCAGACCTGCCGGGGCTCCCCCCCCCGCTCCTCTGCTACCCACTCAGGCAACCCCGCTTTTCTGTCCACATAAAGAGAGATTCCACCTGCCAGAATTACCGTTCCAGGTACAGTCACAGCCTTCTGCCTCACCAGCGTCAGGCACTAACTGGGGAGAGAGGAGTCAAACGAACCGCTGCTTTTCGGGTGCCATTAGAGGTGAAGTGAGACTCTTCTACAGCGCTGCTCCTGCCTTCCTGCTGGTGGTCACCACAGCCTTTGCTTCCAACTGTAAAATCACGATATAACATTAAATATATACATCTGCACACCGTTTACTGAAAACATTCTTTTTCATTCAGCTGAGCTGGGAACTCACGAGCGGGAGGGAGGCATCTGGGCGGCCAGGTCTCCAGGAGTACGATCGCTGCCGTCGGACAGTGACCCGCAGTAAGACGTGTTTGTTCTCCGGCGGCGTAAGTGGCATTCGCCTTCCAGGCTCTGGCAAAAGGATCCGAACCATCAGCAGACTGGCTGCTAAAACGATGAAAACCACTTCATTTCCTGTCACCGCTTCAAAAGCTGGCAGTCCGAGTAACTTGGAAACGCACATGTAACCAGCCTGTTACGCTCTCCTGGAGCCAAGTGCTTCTCACCAGTCCGGAGAGCTTTGCTGACTGACCCCAGGTGAGGGCCGGTTCCTGCGTGGGTCGGCAGATAACAAGCAGCACACCGAGCTGGACCTCTAGCAGCGGGTGCTTCCTCAGGTGCCAAGCTGGGTAAAATACATCATCTTCACCTTGCCTTGAAAGCCAGGTAAAAGTGAACCCCGAGTAATGAAATTTATTCATTGCACCCGAGCAGAAGCCTGCAGGCCAGAGCAGTGAGCATGTACCGGTGCTGCCAAGAAAATTGTTTTGGCCACATTTTTAATGTATATATGGAGTGGTCCATCACCTATAATATATAGCAAGTGCACGCAACGTACAGGAGATGAACCTGCAGCGCGTTGATTATTGGTCTGACTGATACACACCGAGGAGACAACCGCTTTCGATACTGCTCTTCCTGGTTCTTGATGCGGCAAAAGAAATTACAGGAGGTCCGGAGTTAACAAGCGTTGGAGAAGAGGCTGCGCACACCCCCCTCTCCCCACGCCCAAGGTCTCCTACGTCCCAGGGAGGTGGCTTTCCATGGCTTTGCTGAGGATGTGCTGGCTGCTGTGTGCTCCTCCCGTTCCCCCCACCCCGGGGCAGCCTGCCAAGGGACGGCCCGTCATGCTGGGAAGAGGCGGAGGTGGATCAGACAAAAGAAACAGAGACGAAAAGCAGCAGAAAGCCAGGGGTGATTGACAGCTGGCCTTGCGAAGCCGCACGTCTATAGGGTGCAAGAACACTGCCAAATACACATTATCCAAGAGTTTTAACACAATTTATTTTATGCTTAAATAATCAACTAGATCATCCAGTGTTTGTTGTTTTCATACATATGTAATTAGAGCTATTATCAATGAATGCTGTTTCCATATGAATATAATCAACAAATTAAAGTATTTCACCAAAACCCAAATAAAAATGCCCTTTAAAACACAGCAGCCTTAACAACCTAATATTACACTGCTAGGATGATTACGGATGATTGGCTTACTGAAAGATTCTACATCTTATAGCCAGTACACAATACAGTAATAATTTTACAGCGTGCTGCCAGTCTATTAGCTAATAATTTCTCTTCATTTCATTTAAAAATATCCCAAACTTGTGCTCCTCGGAGCACCAACCCACTTCTAAAGCTGCAAGCATTACCCCCGTTATAAAGCGAGAACAGATAGCACCCCCCTCCCCATAATGCAACTACTGTAGATGTTATGGGTTTTAGGTCATTTCATTGAAAAATTGGCAACAGCAACAAATATTAGATGAAGGGCTTTGTGTTTACAGATAAAATCTTATTTTTCATGTTGCGGTATAGTGTTTGCAAAACTGGAAAAGATTTAATCAAAATAAGGTGAAACACATGCATCAAAATATTAGTACTCTGAAGAAAAATTTTCACAGAACTACAGAATTCCTCATTTTGGGAATCATTTAAATTTGCAGCAGATTTTAAAGATTTTTTTAAAATCAAGCTAGCGTTTTTGCATATACAAACATTATAATTGCTAATATACAAGAATCTGTGAAGATACACCCAGAATATCCCTGTAGGTGCAGCCATTTGAGACACCTAGCCTGCTCAATGCATTTGCAATATTCTGTTTGTGATCAAAAAGGCAGTGCCTTATCAACATTTATTCTATTTTGTTAGAATTTATACAGTGTTATTTATTTACAGCAAAACTATTGATGTTTAAAAAAGAAACAAATAGTGTTTTATACCCTGACAGTTTGGGTCCAAGAAAAATAAGGCGAGCTGTTGTGGATTTTAGTAATTTTAGTGTCTTTCCATGGTTTAACCATTTCATCTTCATACATCCCCTCTGGCCACAGGAATTTATTTCTTTTGAGATGACATCAAACTGCTTGAAAGAAGCTGTTAACAGCATGGCATCTTGTATATACACTGCATTGGTAACTGCGCACCCTCCGATCCTGTGAATGAACGTGAATTTCCATGCTCTGTAAATTGGCTCATGCTAAATTAATTTTTTTGTTTGGGGGTTTTTTGTTTGTTTTTGCATAAAAACCATGCGGTTAATGTGTGGAAGCAGCAAACACACGCACACTTTTATAGGTGAATGTTTAATTCCTGTTGATTTTTCTTCCTTGAGCGTCCCTCTAGAATACTGGCAGTAAAAGCACACAGTCCTATGGAAAGAAAAGATAAGCACAAATAATTTCAGAGTATCTCATTAGAAGCAATTTTGTGCCTCTCCCTGACTAGACAGAAAAGTTCTAACTGGGATTACGGAATTCTGCCATAGGATAAATCACACACTTTCTAGGTAGGTAATGACATTAGTTGAGCTCTCAGCACGAAGGGAAAATGCAGCCACAGACATCCACGTTGCTCATGAACGGATTAACAAATCCGTTTGCAACACACTGCATTTCATCACCCCAGACAAAGTACCAGCTCGTCTAAGGTCCCATGATGACAAGGAATAGGTACTCTCCATAGCAGAAGAAACAGCATCATCTCCAGAATGAGTGCGCTGCTGCTTTCACAGCAGGTTTTTGTTTGTTTGCAAGCATTCCCACAGCGGTGGAAAACCTGCACCCCCTGCACATCCACCTCTGCCGGTCGCTCGGGGAACGTGACCGGAGAGCCAGGAATGCTGAGTCCAGCCTTTAGGAGGCTTGGTGAAGGACAAAGCGAGGAAGAGGATGGTGAAGGACAAAGCGAGGAAGAGGAGCAGCCCCATCCATCTCCCGCCTGGCTCACGCGAGTGGCACCAAGGAGAAGGGGGTCCAACTCCTGCTCTCTCGCTCATCCAAAAAACCCCAGTCATGCAGCTATGCCCGTAAGGACAGCACGTTTGTTACATCTGTTGTACAACAGCCGTGCCTTGCAGCAAGGAGGCGGGAAGCAGAAATACAGACACACCGGCAAAGGGGATCTGGAAGACCTGCGGGCTCCCCAGCCAGCACCTGGGCGCAGGGAAGCCTCTTTGGGAGCATGGCTTGCACAGCGCCAGCGGCTTCAGGCTGGCATGGACATGTCTGTTTACTGATCGGGTCACAGGTTCACACGCATTCCCCGGGAATGCTCGCGCTCGCCTTCACTGCTAAAACAATCTGTCCTTGCCCACATCTAAGGCTGTCATAAATCTATCCCGCTGCTAAAAGCCACCTATTCACACTATAGCAGTCACGCTGGCTCGCACAGAGCCATCCTGCAGAACTGCATGCAAAACTTCCTGGCTTTTCCTTTCAACCTGTACTTCAAAACAGGTTTATTTGCAATGGTGCCAAAGACATTTTTACAGCAAAATCTAGTTAACATTGTTATTTTTTTCAAACGTTCAAAGAAAAATCAACACCTCTGCCTCCCGAACAGGATTTTTTGTCTTTTGTGATCAAGAAACAAACTGGTTTTCTATCGGAATTCCCTTCTGTATCCAAATAAAATGTTCCCAAGAGACTCTTGACGGGGCTCACGATTACATAATGCACATTTGGTCACATTTATCATATCAAAGTTTGGACCACAGAGATTCATCTTACAGGACAAAGTTTCAACCCGAGTAAAGGCTTATTATCTAAGGAAGACTCTGAGTTCGTTGGGGGCTCTAGCACAGAAGAGTTGCCTACTGGAAATCAGCAGCCATGGGAGCAAATCTGGTTGTGAGGAACTCAGGCTCTGGCTTTCTGAAGGTCAGAGTATGTTTCATAAGTTAGGCAAGGACTGCCTTATTAATGCCATTTTATTTTAAAACGAAACTCTTCTCCCTTATCCCCAATGTGTGTTGCATCACGCCTGTATGCTGGCAGGCTCTTTATCTGCACTGCTTGCGGGGTTCAGTGTGCCATCTTGCCTCCAGTGCCTTTGAAACCACAAATTTCCACTGGTTTTCCCCTGCAGATTGACAGTGGAGAAGCACAGGAGGCAGCTTGGGACACAATTTCATACAAGCAGCGCCATCCTTTTGGCTTGCTTTCTTCCCGCATCCTTGAGCTCTGTGATGGAGAAAGACATGCCAAAAGAATCACCTCCCTTTTCAAAACGTTAAATATTTTATGAGTACGTTGAGCAGCAAGCCACGTGAAGCGGTATTATTCCATTAGCACATGTGGGAGGGTTCTCAATAAAAGCAGGAATTCAGCAGTCACACTAGGTGGACGCAGTTGGTGCTTACCAGATGCTGAAAGCACACCTGTTGCCTCACAGTGCTCGCTCCCGAGGGCTTCATCCTGTAGAGCCCTCAGCAAGATCCCACACACCAAGTGCTGCTGCTCTCAAATGGCACTACTCACACGCATAGAAAGCTCGTACGGCCCTGTGGCTTTAGGGGCTACCTTACACTACAACAGCTGGAAGGGGGTAGTGACTCAGGAGAGACTCTGCTCCTCTCCTTTACCTCCACATCACTATCTGGTATGTTTTCCAGGTCCTGTTATTCCTGTTCTTAAATCCTACAGTCAACCCCATACCAGATGTATGGGAAGAGCATAACACAGACTTGCACTTCATAAACATTTCCTCTGCCCAGTTCCTAAAACCTACCACAGCTAAGAAAAGCTCTGAGTAGAAAAAACGACATGAACATGGTAACCATGCACACTTGAAGCCAGGACTGATGGAGCAGCATCAATAGACACAGACTGGCTCCTCTGGTGTTTACAGGCACTTTGCTGTGTGAATATAGATATGTGATTGAGACAAAGCAGCCTCCGGCTTCATGGTGCTCTGGCATGCTGTTACGGAGCCACGGCAAGGGTATCTCAGTCTGTGCATTTGGTTTTAGTTTGGGAAGCCCTTTTACTGTCAGCTGCTGCTTTGTTACAATCATTAAGTCTGGATCAGTAAAATTCACAAGAAACACTTGGTAAGGATTATTTGTTGGCAAATACGGAGACACTTCACTGGCTCTTACAAGGACTTTGACTTGCATAACTGCCCTCAGATCACATGCCTGACGGTGGAGGAAACCTTTCACTCCCAGTAGATTTACTTGTGTGCAGCTCCTTCACTACTTGTGTTTAAGTTGACTTTTAGGAGCACAAAGTGCCGTGGACTAAAGACACTACACTTTGTAAAACTCCCCAAAATCTTACGCACGCCTCAGTATTGCTTTACTTCATGTTCCAAGAAGTAAAGCTCAGTTTCTACACACAAACTCAAGGTCATTTTCTCCTTACAGGATCACGGGCCATCTATTCACCTTTGCAGCCTGAAAGCAATGTCAAGGTAGCAGAAGGCCAGCCACTGCACAGCCCAGGCGCTAGCACCTGTGCTGCGCAGCGCTGTGCTGGCAAAAGGCTTTAGCAACAGAAGAAAATTGATCACACTGACCGTTCAGCCGTCGGCTTTCAGCTTTCATGAGTAACTTTTCTTCTCCGTGTGTCTGACTTCTTTCTTTGTCTTAACCTTATAAGCTTCTCCCTGCTTTAAAGGAAAAGTATAAGCATTAACATAGTCTGCAGGGAGCGTTTGTAATGATAAACCTGCTTCCAAAACAGGCTCCACATTTTGCTGTAACAGGATAAGTAAAAAGCAGTTAAATCACATTAACACTTCATCTCAAAGATACACACAATCTACTTATCCACTCTGCTGAGCTGCAAAAGCACAGGCCTGAAATATCATCTTCAAGTGAAAACACAGGTCTACAATTTCAGCACAACCCCTGGGCCGCAGTGCCTGGCTGGCAGCCCTCAGCAGAGCCCCTGCCATCGACTGCAGCGGGATTCAGCGCCACCATCACAGAAAATCATCTTTCCCAACGGGCCTCCCGGCCCTGCCAGGACTGGTGGATGCTTCCAACAGCAGAGGCCATGGCTGCTGTTATGATGTTTCACAATGTCTGTGCTTTAAAGTGAGCGGGTTAGTAACAGGATAAAGGGAGGAGGAAGAAAGCCAGCAAAAACCACTACCAAAGCAGTGCAGAAGTAAAACCAATGACAGTGACAAGCAGTGCAGGTTTCAGTGTCTTTAAAGCAGCAAACTCCAAAACAAAGTTCATCTTTAGTTATTAAAAGTAGCTCAATGATAATCTAAAAATAAATACTCCATTAATCACAAGCCTCATTCACATCAGAGAAAGGCATCTGTTTATGTGTGGTTATCAGCAGAATTCGCCCCCAGGTGATCTGCATTGATGTATTTGTAACTATTTGTTGTTTCCGACTAATCTAATCTGGTGCAGCAAATTGAAAATGTTTCCCCTTTGCTGGGCAGGATTTATTTTTTCCCTGATAAAGGACTATGAAAGAGGAGATGGAAATATGTTTGTTTCAACTCCCCCATTTCTGTGTTGTCTAGCCTCCCCCCTTTCTTTTTTCTTTTTTTATTATCAGCAGATAAAGAATATTTGTTATCTTTCTTTGTTTCTGAATCTGTTTTAACTCAGAGAAAAATTCCATTAGCGCCAATGACAACTTTACCAGAGCGCAGCCCTGCCAGGCCACGCGCTGAGGAACAAGGCATGAGCTCCCCTGAGGCCGCCTGGCTCCAGAGGTGGTGCCCGCTCCCCTGAGGCCTCGGTGAGACAGAGGACGCCTGGAGGCACAGCTTGCCCGTGCCTGCCCATGCTCCTGGGACCCCCTGCAAGAGGGGCTGGGGCGTGCGGGATCACGACAGGCCTGCCCTTTCTGCTGCCCTCCCTCCTTTTTGGGGGTTCTGAAGCATGGTCCGGTCATGCAGAAGGGCTTCCCATTTTAATTGCCAGGGACAAAATCCCCTCTCGGTGCTTGCTTGTAGAGGATACCATTGCCTGGGTATGTTCATGTTCCCCTGAATCCTGCAAACCCTCGGTCACTAGCACAGGGGTGTCCGGCAGGTGAGCGAGAGGCTGGTGGGGACCAGGCTGCAGCTCATTCCTTCAGGCTGGTGAAAAAGCAACACACTACACCTACGGGTGTGAGGCACCAATTCTGCAAGGGCTTGACCAAACCCACAGACAGACACAGCTCATCTTGATGGCACAAAACAGGCCCCAAATCTACGGTTTAAGCCCACTGCCTGTTATACAAAAACAGACCTTAATGCCTTTGTGGTGCCAGAATTCAGCCGGGCCCCCTTGACACAGCCCCTGCCCCGCTACCCAAACACACAACTTGTCAATAACGGCAAGCACCACACTTTGCCAAGGCTTCTTGTTAAATGCAAACCTCCAGCCCTTTAGCAGCGCTTTCTAGCAGTCAACACAACCCTTTGCGTCTACTGTTATCTCCTGGCAGTCCCCGTTCCATTACCATTTCACCAACTTTCCTCTCATGGGGGATAACAATGCGTCTTACTACCTTCCGGGTGATCTGTGGGAAGCAATACATGAAAAGTATTGATTTTTTTTTTCCTGGGTTCTAAAGGGAGAAAGTATGTTAAAAGAAGTTACTTGAATGCAAAGACTCAGAGCAGTGATGTAATTCATGATTACTTTTCTCGTGATGACGTTGCCTTCTTCGTCGGTAAACTGTTCCTCTGTTACAGATTCACCAGGAATGTTTTTTGCTTCCTCACCCTAAAGAACGTGTTATAAGATTAGCAATACAGCCTATATTCTGCCAAACCCACACGTATTTCCACACCACTCCAAGCAACAAGCACATGCTAGCTTCAACTTTATGTAACAGTTTGCTTTATGTCACACAAATAATATGAAAGCCTTGCTCATTTAGCATGCCAATACCTGTGCATTTATTCTACAGAATGTGTCCTTAAAGCCTGCAGTGAGCTTCTAGCACATTGCTCTTATTAACTAATTCGTGACATGAAGCTCTCTGTGTAACAAATCATCTTGCGGTCAAGTCTGACTCCTATGACATGGAGGCACAAATTCATGACAGTATAATCTCTAATCAGACATCCATTAGCTTTTCACAGCTTCTCGGTGCCCAGCACACACAGAAAACGGTCTAACACCAAAATAAGGTGGGGGAAATTTGGGATTTAAAAAGACAGCTCTGCCTATAGCTTGTTACACACAAGATCTTAAACACACGCACAAAAGACAAGACTTCTCAGCATTTACAAAATGGAGGAAGGTATCTTACGTGACGCTTTTCCTGGCACAGCAATGCCTGCTAACCCGCCGAGGAGCCTCGGCAGCCTGGTGCGCAACTTACTGAGATCGGCAGCGCTCCAGCCATGGCTTCTTGTAGCACCAGCAAGTTATAGGACCAGCGTAAATAAATGTAAAAGCAGTTTCCTAACAGCTATGCTAGTGACTTAATATCACCACAAGTATTAGTGTCGAAATTATAAGTAAATGACATTACTTTAGAGTCTAAGGCTAGCTGGCAGTAATGAACTTATCTTCCAGAAAAACTTGACAATTTTACCTCATAAAGTCATGTTTCCAAACCTGTGTGCTGAAGCAAGCACTGCATTTGACACTTCAAAAATATCCATCGTCTGTGCTTATTTATTTCAAACAAATAAAACAAATATAATCATAATGTGGTTGGCCTGCATGTGAAGAATTCCCACATGTAAATGAATAACCCTTTAAACAAACACAACAAAAAATCCTTAAAACGTTTCTTTTCCGCTCACCCTCAAGCCACTATGAAAAAAATGGCAACTAGAGAGAGGAAGCAGATCGTATAAACACGTTACATCAATATTAACAACAAAATAGTATTTGAAATGAGATTATTACAGCTCAATATCAAGCTTTCTAAATGCTTCCATGTACTAAGCAGCACAGGGCAAATATAATTCCTATTTGCTGCAGTCTATAAGCTACATAGTTGTCTACATAAGCTCCTAGCACTGCTCTCTAATAAAAAAATATAGCGATGCCATGGGGTTTGTTAAAATAATTTTCCCTACAAATGGTTCCCCTTTTTCAATACGCACATGATACCATTAGGTCTGTATGCTATTTCCAAGCTCTAAAGCAAATAAACCTCTCCTTTTGTTTACAAGCCATTTGCCATCTTTTCTGTAGCCAAGCTTTTCCATCCTCCTCGCCTCAGAGGGACTGGGCCGGCAGGAGCCAGCGGGGAGTACTGAAGAGCAGCGCGCAGCTCCGCCGCTAACCAAGCCCCCGGTCAGCATTTGGCATTATTCAGGATTGCAGAATTTTTGCTTATTTCTTCTTGAAAGCTGTACCCGAATCACCACTTGATCGTTAAGTAATTAAACGCTTTTGGACATTTTACGTGTCTTTTTCCCCATGCTGTCACAGGCTATATATCAACGGTAAAACTTGCGGAGCTTGGATGCTTCAGGAAGCATCACCGAGGGAAGGGCAGGCTCCCCAGCCAGGCAGACGTCCCTGCGCAGGGACGCAAGGTGGAGGTCGTGTGTCTGAGGTGCACCTGGGGCTGAAGGGACTTAGCCGAGGTCCCCGGGCCTGCCAACGGTGGCATCCCTACAAGAAGCACGACAGAACAAACGGCTGCTGAAGCCTTCAGCCAGAGCCTGGGCTGGGCCCATACAATTCGTTCACCAGGACTCCGCTGAGGGGTCACGGGAGGGGAAATTATACACCTGCCCAAGCAGCGGCGTCAGGCTACACGCAGGAGGAGGGAAGCAAGAGGCTGCTCCCCGGTGAGCAGGGCCCCAACCATGGCAGCCTGCTCCTTCCTCTCTCACGAGCGAGGCGGCAGAAACGAGAACGGCACAGGGCCTGCTGCTGCGGCAGGGGGGCCGGGACTGCGTAGAGGTTTTGGGAACCGAAACCTGCAGGGTTTCCTAGCCACAATGAAATGGGGGGAAATACTGGTTCTGAGCGTTCTGAGAATATCGGCGTTCTGATCCTCAGACTTAATACGTTAATCAGAAGCACAGCAGACGGGAAAATAGCAGCACCGTTTCTTTCCTGGCCTCCCACCATGGGCTCACAGACTCCCCCAACAGGCTCCGGCACAGAACCCTGGCCCAGACGTCCCTCCCACCCCATAGCGCACAGAGGGATGGAGAAGTCCCCTCTCATGAATAGGACCTCCAAAGCCACCACAATAAAAATCATAAAAAAACAAAATAAAACAACATGGCCAGTGGCAAGGTCACCAGACTACCTGGCATGCCAATACTTCTTGTGTATACCGGTCCTTTGGCTCCTTAAAGGCTCCTTAAAGGTTGTTCCTTAAAACATGTTACAGAGAATTACTGTGTTCAGCTTTAAAATGAAAAATGTACTGATGCACTGAAAGTCGGCTCTTGGAAGAAAATGCAGTTTTAAAGGTATGGTGAATCTTGTTTTTTAATTAGCTACATGCTCCTTTAAGCACAGTTTAAGGATAAAAGCTGTAAATACTCTGCAGTCAGCACGCATGAAATCCAGCTTTCACAATTCTCTTGCTGGTGGGTAGTTGAACAAATTGCAGGAGGGCTCACAATTGGCAGGAGGTAGATCTGATTTACTGACGTGTCTAATCCTATGCAGCTATAAAGACGGATGTTTGCTAGGAAAAAGAACCCTTACCCACTGGCAGTTTCACTTGTCAGATCTCAAACCAGCTTTAGGTTAGAACAGCACATTAGATGACCTTGTCAACAAAAGCTGTTTTTAAACACAAAGCTGGTGCATCTGCGTCACAGCTAAAGAATAAAATTCTTTCTGCTGTATCATGCTTCTGTGGGCTTCATTTTACCCTTGACCAGGCGAAATCACTGTCACAATACCAAGAGCTTTAGAAAGGCAGGGAGAAAACTTAATACCGCGATTACTGGAAGCTCGGTTATATCCCTGGGACTAAGCCATACAAAGGCTGCAGTCTGCAAGCCTCAGCCCCAGAACATGCCAGGAAGCTTTGCAAAGCAGAGTGCTTTAATGTCACCCTGCTCGCTGGAGTGTAGTCCTGCCAAAAGCAGCTGGTATCCTCTCTCTGCTGCTCTCCAGGGCAGAAGAAGCAAAAAGCAGCTTCCTCAAAGTATTCCGCCAGCTCCACTGATTTTCTTAACAGTTATTTGCAGATTACGGGTGTTCCCAGGGACCTCCAGATAAATGGAGTTATACAGTTGGTACTGCATATTGTGCCAAAGTTCACTGCATATTTGTCAGAGCTCTGGTTTTCTTTCATGTTTGTTTTGTTACTAGAGGGATAATAGTCCCTTTTATTCCTCCTATACATCTAGCGTTGTTGTAAGAGTGGAGAAAAAAGGTGCAGCTGGATGTCTCTTATCCAGACGGATAAAAAGGAATTTAAAAGCAGACAGGAATAAACAAGATGGAAAGATCCTAAATGTTTCATTTTGCCAAAGACCAGGGGCAATGCTGCAATGGGAACAGGAGCTGTACAGAGCGCTCAGACCTCTTCCCTTACTGGCCTAAGCCACCATCAAGACATAATCCTTTCAGTCTTGAGATCACATTCTTCTAACACATAAACAGCAGCTGCGCCTCAGTCTCCTTGGGGTCTCAAGCCTCTGTGGCAGTAGAAACAAACATCTTTCATTAAGGTCATTTTCATTAGTGAGTTCTGCCTACTCAGGGAGACCTTGTTAATCAGACGCCACGACTCTCTGCCAGCGCCTGTGCCGAGTCTGTACTTGCTTGTTTGTAGATGTGTTGCTAAAGCCATGGTGGGGACCACAACAAACCAACAGGCAAGCCAAGGAGACCTGAGAGGACACAGTGCTGCAAATGGGGCAGAGGACGGTCCAACACTGGGAGCTGGGTCTGTTGCTTGTTGCATGGAGGACAACATGATGAACAGACTTTAAAACACAGACTACAAGTGCTGTTATAATTTACCTCGGTGTTATCTCACTGAGGCCAGAAGCTCTGACCTGGCAGTCCCTCCTGGGGCGAGACAGGGTGAGGGCATGTAGAGAGCAGAGCAATTCTGCAGCTCTCCCAGCCTGGGAGGAACTGCAGCAGAGAGGCTGCGCCCAGCTGAGTACACAAAAGGAAACCTCACATGGGGCACAGGCTTCTTAATTCTTCTCACCTACAGCATAGCCATATTTTCACTTTCCATAAATAAGTTTCCTCTGAATAATAAGACCCTGAAAGCTGCTGGTTCTAGTTTTGACTGACTGCTGCTCAGGCTCCTGTGCCACTTCTCCCATGCAGGCTGAATCAAACCCTCCGCAATCAGTAATGGGGGGGTTCATGGGGAAAACACATGGAAAGGGACAAATCGATCTTTAATAAAAATTGGCAAGAAATAACAAAAGTACAAGATACAAAATAATGTCAGATTTGAATAACCCCCACCTAGAAATCTATTTTGTTTTCCATTATAAAATTCTACCATAAGCCTTTTGGCAAAAATCTAACTGAACAGTTTTTGCCAAAAATTTGTACCCATGAAAGATGTAACAAACTCTGAAAAAGCATGAAAAATTAGACACTGATTTCTGTCATGACTGAATAAAGGGAGCTTTGGATCAGGCTCTGAATGTGCACATTGTGGCAGCACTCTTATTTTTCCCTTGTGTGCTAATTGCTCGCCTTCCTGCGCTACCATAAAAACCCATTTCTTTTGCAATGCCCTGTCCCATCAATCCGCCATGTGAACAGAAGAGGGGAAAGGAAGCAAAAACAAAAACATCTGCACTACCTTGAGGTTAGAATACGATCCTATTACATGTGGAAATGGGCATCAGTCCTTGCTTGTCTGGTTTTATGGGCTCAGCCCTCTGAAGTGCTAAATCCCATGGGAATGTGCTTGAGAGTGCTGAACACTTGACAGGACTCGGCTCTCGGACTGCTGGGAAAATACCTCCGGGGGAGAGAAAAGCCTTTCTCCTTATTTGGGCCAGGACAGAGAACTAAGGTAGCAGTTAAACGGAAATAATAGTGTTAGCAGTAATGCAGAATAGCACTGAAAGGAAAAACAAGTTGGGAAAGAAGAACAAAGGTAATGAAGCAATTCATCCCTGAGAGTAGCTGTGGAGGCACATAGCAAAGTCTTTTTTCCACAGGACTCAATTTACCCTCAAGGTTTTGGTGTTACCAAACTTTATCCCTGCAGGCTACGTGAGCACCTCTGTTGCTTTTAATGCAACACGCAGGCAGTAATGAATATATGCTACAGTGAAACAACGCAGATCCCGAGTGCAGCTCTGCCCAGCGGAGCCTCCAAGTGCACAGTCATCTCGTGCCCACTGCCGCTGTCGGCACAAGCCAGCAGAGTGGGCTCACAGCATGGGCACAGCACTGCCATTCATTTATGAAGCCTGCAACCAGTTTTTTTCAGATGTTCAAACCATTGTTTTATTCTAGAGAACGCAAACTCAACAAAGATTTCCAGAGCTGTCTCCTAAGTAACCATAACATAAGACAGTATAGGATAAGTACTCCCCCGGTCCAGGCGTGACTGCAGCAAAGCACCGGGGCATCTCACCGTCAGTGTGTGGCAGGCTTGCTGCCTGCGCGGCAGGAGAGCAGGGGGAAATGTCCCTGCCTCCTACCCGGCGTCGCTCCTTAGCGACTATTTGGCTATCCAGGAGCGTCAGAAACACAGGAGTAGAAGGAGAGCCTGACTCCCCTCTCGCTGCTGCTCCATGCAAGCGATGCCAGCCCCGCTCAGCGCGAGCCTCAGAGACGAGCACCGGGGCTGCGGGGTCAGGCACAGCACTCGCTCGCTGGGCACTCGGGCACGGGGGCAGGTGAGAACCTGTTGCTCCCGACCGCTGCTCCGAGCCCGGTGGCAGAAACATGGGAGTTATTTTTACTCTGCAGGCTGAGAGCCTCCAAGCACTGTATCCTGAGATCTCTTTCCCGACCAAAGAGCTGTTCCTCAGCTTCTGCATGACCTCGCAGTGATTTCACTTCACCCAGAATGAACGTCTGCTCCCAGGAATGTGCAGAAATTAAAGTCCAGACCCCTACCAATGTTAAAGCTTGATTCTTCCATTTTATACCACCGTTTCATGAACTTTACATGATCAAAATATACCTATTGAAATGGTTGTTTCCACTATCAAACTTTCTCCAAAAGGCGTGATGATTGCTTGCTGCTTTGAAAATTCTTCTTGTTCTGTTTTAAGCTTGTCTTGAGATGCAGAGTGGGGGATAAAAAAGAAGCTATAAATGATCAGAAAAATGACAGAAGTATCACATGTATTTTCTAATCAAGCGACAGGTATAGCTCTTATCCAGTTCAGATCAGACACATTCCCAACAGAGCTGGTTCAGCCGCCTCCACTCCCCATGCACACCCTCCCAACTGCATCTGCACTAGCTGAGGAATACACCACTATATATGCTGCTTTACCATTGCTCTGCTAAAAGTTCAACCCCAAATTATACCACCACGTTTCTGAACAATTTTCTAGGCCTTTCTCTAAACACAGCGGATGTACTCGGAAAGTGAAGCCTGCCTTTTACATAGTTTCCCTTTTCTACTCAGACGTTTCCTGACTCCAAACCAGTGGAAACCAGAATAGTTCAGACATAAATTGGGTGGGGGACCTCAGCCACAGGCCAACTGTGCGGCTTTTAAAACTTTCAGCACACGGATACTTTATGTCTTACCAGAAATGCTCCTACAGCATTCGAGGGTCTGTAATTGCCCACAGGCCGCCTGCCCCATTTGAAAGCAGAAACCACATTCCTATTTCTGACCCATCATGTCTTATCTGCAGCAGGAATTACTGATGAAGGTTATACCCTGACCTGCCCAGGGCCCTGCACGGAAGGCAGCAGGTTCCGCCTGTAGAGATGAGGTATCGGAAAAAATACTCACTTCTTCTGAGCTCATTTTTGCAATTCCTGCCCTGCCCCGAACGGGAGCACGACTGGTATACCGAAGAAGTTCAGGGTGAAGACAGTCAGAAATGTCATCCTGCCTTTTCCCAAAGTGGCTGTGTCTCGGAGAGATCAGCAGCTGGGCAGAGCAGCCTGTCTGCCATCCATGTTACACAAAAGGTGCAGTGCCTGTGCGCATACTCTTCTCCACAACGCATGCAGGTAACAGCAATACAGAGCTGTGCAATCACAGTGTCACCGGTCTTTCCTAAAGTAACAATTGTATCTTAGGCAAACTCAGCTAGGGCTGTAATAGCATTATGGTGGCTCGCTGCCTTTTTCATGTCTTGACTAGATTTTCTAATAAGAATCTAATAAATCCTGTAAGTTACTGAGGGATAATGGTTTCTGAGGCAGAATTATTTTCTTATGCTATATGCTGAGGGCAAATAATGCCACACTATATGACCATACAAGAAAAAATACAATTATTTATATGACTATGCCATTGTTATCAGTATATAAAGTATATTGCGCTGTAAATAAAGGCCATCTGTAAATAAATATACTAAATAAAGCCTACTGAAGGCAATGCAAAGACTCTTACTAACTTCGGTAGGTTCAACATCAGGATCACCTGCTGTTTTGAGGAGGTTTCCCACAACACATTAAGCACTTAGGACCACAAGTTTCAACCAGAGTACATGGCTCATACTCTCCTATATCCTGCTCGTACATTCCTGCAATTTTTCAACCTGTAATTTAGAATCTTTGAAAGAAAATAGAAAAAAAGGACAAAAAAAAAAATGTCACCCATGTCTGTCTGCAATTCATTTTGCTCTACACCGGACCAATGTATCTAGCTGTAGTCTTTAAGATGCCATGCAAAACAGTGGCAGTGAAGGACAAAACATGCTGTGCAGCACAGTTGTTTTCCAGCAGAAGACAACCATAAACCTCTGGGTTAAGCAGGGAAAGGCCACCCAGCACTCAGTTATAAGCACATACTGGCAATGGAAAGCACACTACCAGAGGGACTCCAGTATGCCAAAACTGACATTCTGACACAGCAGCCCAAACCCATGGCCATGCCAGCGTCACCTCAGGAACACAAATCACAAAATACCTTCAGAATCAACCGCCGTCGATAAACTCTTGTAGTAATTCTCTGCTCTTCATCTGAGCTCGAATCACTCTCAATCTCACTGTCACTACATTCCTAATAAATGCAGTTTTAGTACATTTGAACAGCACATTTGCAAGACAGAACATGCTGATCAGGACTAGGAGAAGAAAACAGAGGTTATCATGGACAGTGTTTTTCCTGTCTCTATTATGCACATAATGACTCGCAGTTTTACTTTTAAATTATATAGTGGGAAGAGGCCTTTTTGCTCCTTGGCTTGCTGTAGCTTGGGAAGTATACCAGGTATGGAGTATCTCAGCAGCTCTTAAGTCTTAGAAAATGGTATTTGGAATGCATCTGACCTCTGGAATTTCCACATCTTACGTAGTTGTGAAAAATTTTGTGTACAAAAAACCCTTCTCATAATTGCTTGCTTTTTTCTCCTCCAAAATTAATGTTTCAAACAAATTGTATGGATTCACAAGGCATGGGAAGTGAATTCCCTCATAAAGAAAGGCAACAGTCGCATAGAAAGATGCAGCAGAGTACCTCCACAAAGGAAACTACAAATAAGCATTTTGAAGAACTTCTCCATGTAAATGGCTTTCCTGTTCAGTATTTATCTGCTTTTAAGCAGCATAATTGTAATGTGAAGTACAATCATTCTGTATTTCTTAAGAAAGGAACTGGTAGACCTCAGCTCGGGATGAGGGGCAACAGCCTGATGCTGGGCTCAGCTTGCTGCTGGGAGGTACCACAGCCACATGCAGGCGTCTCCTCCGTCCTGGTGCCCTCTGACAGCCCCAGTCTTTTCCCCTCCGAAACCCACGGAGCTCCTCAGCTTTGGGGCTGAGCAGCTCTGTGTGCACATGCCTGGCAGAGGGCTTCATACCTAATTCGTGTGACGGACACAGGGCAGAGGCCCTTCTCACACGATGTCTGGCTGAACCAACTTTTTTTCTGAATAGAGACATTTGAAAGAAAGCCCAAAACTTATTTTAAAGTCATGAACAGTGGAGACTGCTAACTGTATTTCTGTTTCTCTTTTTGAATCTGGCCCAAGACATCCCAAGCAAGAAGCATTGCTCAGAAAAGATGTGTAAAATAAAGAGTAGGCATAGGTGGGTGGAGGAGAAAAAGGACTATGTAACAAAAAGCATTTATGGCAGCACGACAGTATTCATCTGCCTGTAAAGTCTCCTGCTGTCCTCTGACACTAGCCAAATATATATACAAAAAAATTATAATCCAACCCTATCCTGAAGAAGTAACAAGAAGCAGGAGAAGATTCCCAGAGGGCATGAGGGTTTTGGAGGAAGAGTTATTTTTAACGAACAGCTTCAAGTGGTTTATTTGTGATGGAATTCTGACACTGGGAGTCCCCTTGACCACGCGTTGGACGTCACCTTCTTTGGGATAATAGAGCAACTGCTGTGCTCCTCTCATTTAAAAAGATCACTGGAATCTGATGCTTGAGCAATTGTAGAGAATTATATGGCCTAGACTGTCACTGCACTGCTTTTGTAAGCTTTTGGACATTTCTGTGGACTTGGGGTGAGGCCAACAATTTGTTTCATCCATATCACCTGGCAGCAGCCCAATATCAATTGTCTGAGTTTATCTCTTGTTGCAAACCATGTGCCAAAACACCGACGCAGCCCTCACCCTGCAGGTGGAGGACTACTGCTCCTTAGCTCTTTCCCAGTGGGTCATAGAAAAGAATCTCTTACTTCGGGAAGTATTTTTATTTTGCTTCCCCTTTCTTTCCACAGAAATAAATCTGTTTCTTCCATACTTTTCTCTTTATGGAGCATTACTGAACGCTTTGCAGAAAGACTGCAGTTGAAATCCTCTTTCTGTTTTCATGACAGCACATGAAGTGTCTCACCATGAATTTGACGGTGTTAGTAATTAAACTATTGGCTTCAAATTACGTTAGAAGATATTCTTGAAGAAATATCGACAAGATATGAGAAGCAATTCTTGTTGTCATTCTAACAAACACTAGTTTGTTACCCATTCAGGCTTTGTGAGAGACCCACATTTAGAAGTCACATTATTTTCTGATACCAGTTTATCCAAAGGTCACGTCTATAAAAAGACTTGTTATTTGTAAGATAAGATTATCACCCTTTACTAATAAGCAAAAGTAGTGCAAAAAGCATGCATAAGAAAAGCACGCACTTATTCTTCCCAATGCAGACGGCATATCCAGAAGTAAAGAGAACACAAAGTGGATGACAATTTACCTTCTCACTGATGGGAATCGAGAGGGGGAAGTGCAGCACTGTTGGACACCCTCAGAATGTTACAGTGTGCATCTATGCTTACCCCTGTGTTTAAACTGATAATAATATCAGCTCGAGGTCTGCCCCAAAACCTACTGACACTAAAGGAACTCTGCCATCTGCCTTTGCAGAAGGTTCTTACTTACATTTTTTAAGTATTCCAGTAATTAGTGAACATTAGGAAAGATCTTCGCTGCTTCAACTGTGTCATGAACTAATAACAAGATAATAACAATCATATGCTGCACAACTGCTGAGACTAATTATGATACCATCTAATAAAAGAATTCTTGGTTGTATAATCGAAAGAATACTTTAAAATGAACTAATTTAAACCTGAATGATTTACTGCAGCCCACCACAGCCACCATTTTTATTGTGCTACAATAAGAAAAAAAAAAAGCTGTATCATGTAGAAGCAATCCTACTGAAATACCTCACTTTCAGAAGTTATGACCTCCTCCTGTATTACACCCGGGAAAAGACAATCTCAGCAGAGAGAGGAATGTAGAAGAGACTCTGCAATTCCCTTTTTCAGCCTGGTTCCCAGCTGGCCCTGTGGTCTATTCTGTGGCAATCCTCCCACTGCTGGGGTGTGAGGTGCATGCAGCTAAAGGGCTATAAGCCATTCTTTGAATCAACTTTACTTTTAAGCTTCTGGGAAATAAATACAATCCACTGAGAAAGCTATTAAAATCTTCATTGTCAGAAAACAACTTATAACTGAGGTTCCACAGTTACAGATGTGCAAGCCGGGCATAGTAGAAACAAAGGGGAGCCCCTCCGCAGTATTTTAAGAAAGAACCACCACCTGGAAAAGTGCTTTACACATTTGGAAATCTTTTGATTCCTCTTGGCTGGACGCACTTTGGATTTGGGATGAATGAGGCCATGAAACAAAAAACAGAAGGAGGAGATTAAATATTACCCAAAATTTATTTTTCTGCAAATTAACAGAGTAAAAAAATGCAGGTGGTGTTGGGGACAAGGAGCAAGATAGGGGCTGAAGAGTCCCTGTATCTCTTTGCTCACTTTAATGTCACAAGAAAGAGTGGAAACCAGTGGCATCGCCTTACTGGCAGCAGATGGAAGACAGCTGAGCTGTTTGGCACTGTTTGCACAGGTGGCATGTCAGGCAGGAAAGGGGCCTGTTCCTCAGGGATGCAGGACAGCGGCCCCAGAAGCTGCTCTAACCTCCTCCAGGACTCAGGGCCAGCCAGGCAGAGGGTTATGCAGCCCTGCTTGGCTCCCCTGCCTGCCCCAGCTCCACCTCATTATAGTCACACTTCAGAATACAGATTTCCACTAACTTCCATTTTTCTTAATTTAGCAATAAATAGAAAAGGCATAAAGAAGGATTAAAAAAATCCCACCCTGTCACAAACAACATTACAAGTCTTACAAAAAATTATGTCAGGCAATAGGGACTCCTCACACAGTTAATAATTACAGGACATACTGTACCTTCTGTTCAGACATTACTGCTCCCTCCTCCTCTTGGATGCTTGTTCTTGGCTTGCCATCCTCAGAAGTACTCCAGCTCATCTTCTTCACACTGACAGGCACAGATGTTTTGTTGCCTTCTGTTGTTGGCTTGCTAGTCTCTTCCAAAGATTTCTGATATGCTGTTGATGATAACGTTTGCTCATCAGTACCAGCTGAAGTTTGGGGCTTTGTTTTCAGGGCTTCTTTGTCACTCTGTTTTCCCACATCATTTAAAGATTCCTGGATGTAAGATTTAGTTTTCGTCTCTGCTGTGGATTCAGAGAGGCTTCCATTTGTTTCTGGCTTCCCTGCTTCTCCTTTGACATACGAGGTTACAGAATCCCGACATTGGTCCGAGCTACAAGAGAAAAAGAACAGACAGCCTTTCAGTGCTTAAATCACACACCGATGGGCAAAGCACTGAGCCTCTTTCTGAGCACATACATTTCAGACAGTGAAAAGTAAAATTTTACATTCAGCTTGCAAACACCCATCTTTTTAATAGCCTTGTCTTCTGCATCATGGTTATCTTTTCAGAAACAATAAGAATATGGTGAACACTGGAAATAAGGCCAAATGTTTTATGTTAATACCCTTTCACCTGGGGGGGTGGGGGGGAGAAGAGGCAGAAAGGAAAGAGGAAGAAAAATACAAAAAACCTACCATTTCCCTTGTATAATCAAAAGATAAATCCCGGAGACACTAAATCTTTAACCTGCTCTCTAACCAAGGGCCTGTGAAAGTGTCTGTTACCCTGCAACTACCAGTAATGACCAAAAAAGAATGTTACTTTTCCCCCAACCTGCAATATCTGCACTCCAGATAACTCATACATTTTAACAAATATTAGTATCTGAAAATAAATCCTTAGACAGCATAGAGTTTCAACACAAAGCCAAAGGCAAGGAAGGTTACTACAAGATAGAAAACTGACCAAAATTTTCCCTTAGATTACCTACAGACAGGTTTAACCTGCAGTTCTGATGCACAATTTTCTTCTCTCTTGCATTTTTGCTTGCTTTCAGATAAACACTGGGACTGTATACATGAAAATAGTACAGCCATTTGCTGGCAAAACCCTTATAGAAGATAGCAAAATGATTTCTTCCGGTGAGAAATGGGTATGTTATCTTCTTAAGGAAGCCCTTTTACTTCTAGAAGTGATCTATTTTATTAACACATTTATAAATGCCTACTTAACAGAACAGAAATCACCTCAGTAGCAGATCAAGTGCTTTACAGTCCTGAAAGACAATTAGTTTGCTGAAATCAACGGCCAGATTCCCCCTGGATTCAATAGCAGAGTATCTAATGCTACCTGGAACCTTAAAACACCCAGAGTCAAACCTGCAAAGGATGTAGACTTCTGACAGACAAACAATCACTCTGCAGATAATCATTCTCTGCTGATTTACAGCTCATGCAGACCTGGCTCCTTCAATTAGTAATCATGAGAGCCATGTTCAAAACAAAGGCAGGCAGGAGCTCTTCACCCAGTGGGTACCAGTAAGGCTGAACATGCCACCACATACTGTGAATGTTGAAAGCTTAAGCAGGTCCAAGGGGAGGCTGGAAAAGCTCATGCAAGAGAAATGCATTAAGGATAAAAATGTAGAAAGTATCCATCTCAGCAGGTCATTATGCTGAAAGCAAGCAGAGCTTGGGAGAGTACTGGAGGAAAACAGCGTATACGTCCACTCTCCTTCCCTGAGCATCCTCTGGAGTCACTGCTGGGAGGCAACATATGGGACTAGACAGATTTGGTATTACCATTCTTACTTTCTTATGACTTGTAACTGATCTCTTTGAAAGTCTAGTAAATCGGCATGACATAACACACTTGAAATAAGTGGTGTAAAAACAGTGACAATTTAAAAATTGGCTTATGGAAAACGTAACAACTATCCGAGGGAACGCAAAGAGATGCAATGAGAAGGATGAATGCTAAAAAGGTACTCGAGAAATAAGAGTCATGTGGCATCCTGGTTTCAGGTAACGTACGTTTTATAGTCCTCGATTCCAGTTACATCTACGCATCACTTAGATTAATTAAAAATAGAAATACACAAGATAAAGAACACAAATAGTAGTATTATCCAGTAAACATAATATAAACTACTTCTGAAATACCTATATTAAGAAGGAAACCTGATAGTATACATTTTTAAAGACAAATACATCTGAGGCCAAATCAAGCCAACTATTACTTTTTCTTTTAAATACATATATATATGCATAGATACACAGAATAGTAGAACAGCAGCCTCGGCACTGCTCCTGGAGGTAAAAGCAGCACGGGAAGGCTTGCTTACACACACACACTCTTATACAAAGATGCTCACCTATCATCCAAGCGATCTAGCAGGCTACCACCTATTCTGCGTCCCGACGTCGGTGGCTCGGTGACACTTGATGAGTCAGTCTGCCAACCTGTAATTGAAGACATTTCGTGTTCTGCTTGTTGAACACCTTTAAGAATTGACCATACTCTTTCTTCCGTCATCTCCTCAGACTCAGCTCCTTCTTCCAGATGAATGTCCTCAAACAGAGATTTAAGCTTTTCTTCTGTCATCTCCTCATCAGTACCAGACTTTTCTCTCTCAGGCTGTTCAGTCCTTACTCCTGTTTTACTAGTCTCTTCACTCTGCCTTTGTTTAGCATCTTTTGATATCCCGCCATAACTACCAAGATACCGTGGAAAATCCTTAAGGTCCACTTCCTCCAACTGGCTCTCGCCTACGGAAATTTCTTTAGGTGTTCCTTCTCTAGGCACTGAGAAATCAAGTTTGCTGTCGTCCAGTGAAGTGTCTTCTTCAGTCACCACTGGTGGTGCTGCTGCTGTACCATCTACATGTCCCTGGGAGGTCACTAACACATCACTCAGTCTACTGGGAGTTCTAAGGGGTGACTCTAGGCTAGAGGTGTCGCTAAAGAAATCGTCCTGATGGAAAGGGGTGGGCGGCACGAAGCGCAACCCAGTGGGAGTTTCCAGTTCCACTTGAATGGTGGGATAACCTAAGGAAGACAGCACATTTGGACTGACTGGGATGAAGCATGGAGCAACAAATAAGCAAATATCAAACGATTCGTGAGTTACGTAAAATATGAAACGTATGAGGAGGTGCAGTGTATAAGAGCAAATGCAGTTCTGATAGATTTCTTTACTTTGTCCTAAACAGATGGAACAAAAAATGAGTACTGCCAGCGAATAGTACAGCGAAGCCAGTACTTTTGACTATTTTGTCAATAGTCTGTATAGATTACAGCAACTGTTTCCGCAGCCATTTTAACATTTTCAAGCTATAGCAGGTTGTCTTATGAGCATGCAATAAATCAAATGTGGACAAGGGTGGCTGTCCGTTTAAATCCAACACAATTTTCTGCGGCCATATTGTATAAATCTTTCTTTCCCAGTTTTTATTTTTTTAAATTTGGAAGTTTAACATGTATGTATTTTAAAGAGAGAAGTAAATCGTAACATAGGACAGCCACTTTTTGTCAGTAGGTATTATTTCTAAAGAGGTCCACATTTTTAATGTACTTTTATTTAAAAAATACACAATACCAGCAATACAACGTTACTAAGATGTATCTCCAATTTAACCACAGAGCCACAAGAATGGAATAGTTAAAGAATGAGGAACAGAAATGGATCCTAATGAGCATACTAAAGAATAGTATATCTAAATACACATCAGGATAAAAAACTAAAAAAGGAAGTTAACAAAGGGGTAAGAGAACACAAACACAACAAGGGAGAGCTATATGAATATTTCAGGTACAGTGAAGTTATACAGGTGAGAGGACTGTGGCGAATAAGGAGATCTTGGTGATCTTGGAGAGTGAGCTGATCTTGGTGACATGGGTACAATCAGATACACTGATCAAATAAAGAGAGAAAAGAAAAGAAAAATTGATGAAAACATGGGAAAACCATACAAAATGATTAAACTGAATATACACATTAAAATGACAACAAAATCTGAAGTTCACATTCCAGCAAAGGATAGGTTGGGTAACCTACGAAAGGAAAAAAAATACATGCCGTGGGGTTAACTGGACATTGTGCTGCCTGCAAAGGGAGGTGCATTAATTGGGCTTGGTCTTTTGTTTCCTGAATCAGCTGAGAGAAAGGCAAAGGTGGTCTGGTCTTGGTGAGGAAAGGAAGCTTGAGGAAGGTTCAGAGAAGAGGAGAGACAGAAAGCAACTGCAGAGAAGCGTATTTTTTTCAAAAAAGCATTGATGCTACTATTAAAAGGCACAAGCAACATTTCAAGAGCAACTTTCTTAAAATGTCAACAGAAAATTACTTCTGTAATGCAATGATACAATGACCAGCAATGCTGCTCAATAATGGAGGTACACTGATCTAATATGCTTGAAAGAAAAAAAAAAAAAATCCTACTAAAATACAGAGAAAGCCAAACGCATACTTGAAAAAATTACAAAAACAAAAGGAAACGTTATTTACAAAAGAAAAAAAAACTTATTTAAGGAGCTATACATGTGACAAAAATAAAGAATGCAGCAACCCAGTACCTGTTAACTAACATTTAAAAGAAAAAACAACATTTAGCATCTTCAACATACTGATGAATAATAAGAATACCTATGGCAATTCTGTTTTACAAGGAGAACTTCATTTATCCTTTTAATCTGGCTCAAAATCAACCTGCACAATTCTGTTCTCAGTTGGTACAGCCTCCATGTGAAAATTATTACACAATTTTACCCATTAGACGACTGAAAAAGACATTCTCTCACGCAGTAATGCCACTGTAGAAATGGTCCAAGTGAAACATCATAAAGTAATCGATATTCACTTGTCTCAAAGAGGCTTGGTAGTAAATTGCACATTAATTTACCCTATGCAATTACTAAGCACTTCTTTCTCCTTGTTCTTCTTTTTTTTTTTGAATTCTTTGAAGAAGAATTCTTACTGTTACTTAGACAGGAAACCAAAGGATAGGTGTATTTCCAGGTAACCTGGAAAGCATGCAATACCAAGTACATTAAAAATATACATGAGCAAGTCTCAAAGCACAACTATTGCAGGAGAGAAACATTCAGGTCTTGTCAACTCACTCTGAGGCTGGTGGGAACAAGCTTACTCAGGCATACATTTGTGGCACCCTGGGCTTCATCTTGGAGATATTAATGTGCAACCTATGTATCGTACCATGAGCATGCTTTAGGAGAAGAAAAGCCCTTCACATCAAAACCGATTACTTCTGTAGAACTTTTTAAAAACTTCTGTAGTCCTTTCTTAAACTCTAGTTTACACAACATTATTGTGTTATTGGACATGTCACTGAACTAAATATGACCATGGAATTCAATTACCATCAATGGGATCATGAAAAACATTATTTTCATCTGCAAAACTTCTGGTGCCTGAAATATTTCCATAATCAAATATTGGTCCTTCCAACAGGGTCACGATATCTATTCGATTAATTTTTGTCAATACCGAAGTTAAGGCATCAGCTGAAAAACAAACAAGACACGTCAGAAAAAAGTTCAGCGTTGCAGAACTGTGTAATCAACTTTCTCAGTTACGTTCACATTGCATTAATTACAAATTGCTGGCATATGTTTCTGTCCCAATGCCTTCAGTTCCAGCAAACCCCATCATTTGTCTTAGCAGTCATTCTGCTGCCTACTTATTCAAGTTATAAACCTACTAAGAGTCTTCCCTCCCCCCTGCCTCCCCCAGTATATGACAACACAAAAGGCACAAAGAATAAGGTCAGAGAGTTCTTAAAGAACATATTTACTTATTACTGAAACAAAATCTCCTTTCACTGGGGTGTAAAAAGGATTGTAAAAATCCTTTTACCATTCAAAGAACAACAGAATAGGTAGCCATGTAGGTAATAACGCATGTACGGCTATTCATGCAGTACATCATGAAATCTCATTTGCAATAATCTTGTTGCAAGAACACAGTAACACTGGAAATTACTTTTATGGTGAAAGAGATCGAAGTAGACTCAAATACTGAGTAGGGGTGTGTGGATTAGAGAATGGTAATGAACACCATTGACCTAACACAAAAATCAAAACCTCTCTTTCAGTTTGAGCAATTCAAGTGAAATGCAAGATAAAACCAGCAGAATCAGCACAGAATCAGTGTCTCCACCACAGAAGGTTTAGTCTTTTCTTATGACCAGCAATACTGTGAGACTATTACCATGTTCCACATTCCTTATTATTGGAAAGTTTTCCCTAAAATTTTCTTTACTGGAATTTAAGTTCATTACTTGTGCCATCAATTATGGATGTGGAGAACAGATTATTTCCTTCTGCACATATACTGAATAAACATGACACGTTTCCGACTTCTGGTAAAAATGTAACTGGGACTTTTTTTCCCCCCATCATTGGCTTGCGAAAGACATTCTTAATGGCGTCTTTGATGAAATGGGCTATAACTTATAAACAACAAAAGTAACTACTTGAACTTACTTGTAGCATTTTTCCCATCTCTGGTAACCCATTTTTTTAATAACATGAAGCTTTGAGCAATAAGAGAATTTGGGTTTTCTACTCGGATTTGATTTATTTCATCCACAGAAAAATTCAGTTCTCTTGCCAGTTCTATAAAGACAAAAAAAAAAAAAAAAAGCAAGCAAGAAAAGAAAACAACAACAAAAACACCAGAGCGCAAATCCCTCAATCATCCTGTCAGGCTTAAAAATATTATCTTTCTTGGATCACACAGATGTCAACAAAACTACCTGACACAAACTTCACATATAATGATGAACATGGCATTATATACTCATACTTTAATTTCCTAAGACAGACATAATTTTGGATTTCCATCATCTCTGTGAGCTACTATCATATTTATATCCACTAAGCCACTTAAACATGGTGGAAAAAAGCTCCATGGAGACTACCTCATCACCGCTAATTTATAAAATATGTTTTTTTTCTGGCAACCATTACTCCTTTGTGAGCTCGCCGTGCAGCTCAGCACCGGTGCTGTCGTCACCTACGCCCAGAGAGAACTGGCTGCTGCAGCTGTAAGCCCACGAAGGGCCAGCTCTGCACACCAACGTAAGGAGGTATGGTGGGCATACAGGGAGGCACCCCGCCCACGGCACTGACTTGCTGGGGCACTGCTGGGCTCCCTGCAACCTCCAGGGCTTTGGGGAAACTGCTGTCCACACAGAGAGGCAGCCCTGAGCCTGAGTAGATACATCCTCTCGACTCCTTGGGTGAATGTCTTGAGAGGAGAGCCATTTTCGCTATTTTTCCTACAAGTTAGTTTGGTTTATTGCAAGACCATGGGATAATTCTTCACAGCTATTTCCTATTATGCATCCTTGCCCAGCAATGTGTTACATGTTTTGGGAGCCTGGGCTCACTGGGAGTTTGGGAGAGCCTGTTGCGGTCTTGCTGAGGCTTTTGGTAAAAGACTACCTGAAACTGTAATAGTGAAGACTAATTTCAATATTAAAGCAGAAAAGCTTACCTGTCCAGCTGAGGCCTAGGTGATCGGCTACAATTGCCATCCTTATATCTGTCCGTTCACATGGACTCTGTGGACCTGTGATTTACAATTTCTTGATTAAAAAGGTTTTGCACAGAAGACCACAGTACCGGACAAGTTTACTATAAATAATAGCTTTAATTTGACTAAGTTGCCAGTGCTTATATTGTTTACTAGAATGGTTGTGTGTCCTAATAACCTACAAAGCAAATTTTTTCCACAGCTTTTATATTTCCACCTGTGTAAAGCCAAATGTCAAACTACATGATGTCGTGTAATGAAACCAAACATGCTGACAATCTACCTGTTAGAGTTACACAAGTTGTTCAATTACTGGTGGAAACCACCAAGACCAGATTATGATCTATTTTCTCTACTTTGACAGAACAAATTTGCTGTCACAAAAGAAATCTTTCCATTTCTGAGTTACATCAATTTTTGAGTTACATGAATGTCCGGCATGCTTCACTAGCTTTCTACAGTACAGGACTTGTTTAAAGGAAGAAAGAAGAGTATAAGACAGCACATACAGATGACAATGACAGAATGAAAACTACAGTTAAGTCACTCCACAGGCAATCACAACAGTTCATGCACTAGGATCAACAAGTTGAAAGTTTTACAAACTAGGCTTGATCTCCACGAGGTGAGCCATGAGAGCTCCAGAAACCTGACTGCCTTCATTCTCACCAGTCCTCTTACTCCTCCTCCTCTCACTGTCGGCCTTTTCAATCTTTGATTTTATAGATGCTGCCTCTGTTCTCATGTCTCTAGCAGACTTCGATGTAATGGAAGGCTGGTAAACTTGAGTAGCTTCTGATAAGGATGTGTTCCTTGATGTACTGTCTTCTTCATCATCAGAGACCTCTGACTGCATCTTTTTCTCTTCATCAGATAGTCGATCCACAAGTTTTAATGTCTCACCACTAATTCCCTTAAAATATTCAATAGAATGTTTACATACCTCCCTAAGCTGATTTTTCCTTACTTTAATTGTTGTCATGGTGGCAGAGGTAGATCTTACCTTTACTGGTAATTTAGAAGGAAGCTGTTTTGGTTTTTCTTTCTCTACCTGCTCTTGTTTTGGCAGGGCTGGAGTTCTTCTAGCTAGATTAGTCCTATGTTTATTTTTTACAGGAATCCTAGACCTTGCTTCTAGGCAGGGAGAAGAATTATTTTGTTTTGTTTTCTCAGGCTTACTAGCCACTCTCACTTTACTCCCTGTATTGCTTTGGAGATTATTTTGTGAAGTGACTCCTTTTACTGAGCTGGCCTTTACAGGAAGTTTTGATTTTCCTCTAGCCCCTACCAAGTCTGTTGACTTTTGCTGCTCTCCATGTGGTTTTTGCTTATCTCTTACTCTGTGTCCTTGTGTTGTCCCTGTACCTTTTCCTGAAGTGCTTTTCGCTTGATTAGCTTTCTGGAGGGAACATTTCGGTTCCAAATGTTCTTTTAGCACTACATTACAGGTAATATCATCTGTAGGGACAGCAGATGAATCCAAATTGTTGTTGTTATTAAAATTATCTTTTGGAAAATCAGTGTTTTCTGTTTGCCTACAGCTTGTCTGGCTAGAGGCTGAACTCGCAATCACTGCTACAGTTTCATTTTCTAATCCCTGACCACTTGGCATCACAGCTTCTATCTTATCTGTCACTTCGCCAGGGCCATCTTTCTTCAGAGTCATGGTGGAAGCAGAAATTCCCATTTTAATTGGTGTGCGCAATTTGGGATCAACTTTAGAAGCATTTACCGCTGCCGATGATTTTTCCAGTGAGTTACTACCAAGTTCCATGCAATCTCCACTGGCCTGGATGATGGGCTTATGTTCAACTGCTGTTGTTTCTACTGGTCTCTCTAGGTTTGTTTCTACAGTGTTGTCCCCTGCCTGTGGCTGTGTGATGGCAGTGACTGTACTTTTATCCCCTTCCCCCTTGTCCCCTGACTTCCCTTCAGAAGTATGCTCACCAATCTGAAAAAATTGGAGTCTTTCTTCAACAAAATCCCTCTTGCTCATGTCAATTGCACCACTGCGAGTCATCTCAAACATCTTCCCTTCATGAAATGGGAAGGGGTTGGGCTCGCTAGTTGGCGTACTTTCATCTGTTGGAGTTCTGGCTGGAGTTGTATCAGGTGTTGTTGCTTGAGATCTGTCTTCCACTGCCAGACCAAATGGCTTAGCCTCATCATCCCTTGATTTAGTCTCAAACACTTCATCGTCACCTCGGTTATTGGACCACGGATCAAAATCTAGACTCTTCGTGGCCACCGTTTTGAAAGGTGTTGCAAATTCTTCGTCTACTTTGTAACTAAAATACGTATCAGGAAATACAGTCCTGTCAGGGTGTCTGCCTTCCAAAGTGAAAAACTGTGCCCCTGACTTCTGCTCGCTCTTAACTCCGGCTTTTTCAGAAGCTGGACCCTTTGAAGGTGCCTTGTCTTCTTCAGGGCCTACCTTGCCTTCCTCCTCAATGACTTCAAGCTTACTTTGGCTAAAGCAGCGATCAGTCTGCTTTAGAATGCCTTCTGTAGTCCATACATCCTTTTTGGTCTCAACTGTCGGACCTGCAAGTTTAGAATCACTCTCAGTTAAACCATCATCTTCATCTTGCAAATCATAACCATCAAGAGAGTCAATCTCTGTCGCATCGGTATCATGGGAGAATTCTGCAGTGGTTGCTATGGAACACTCTGTAACAGACTGGTCATTGTTATTCCCATTTTGCACTACATCATTCTGGGGTGAATCAAGCCCAATGTCAAACTCATTAGGTTTCCCAGGAGTGGTATGTCCTAACTCTTTCTGTTTCTCAATCTTTTCAGGGGCTTTGGGTTTTGAGGTTTCCTTCTGGTCATCTTCCAGTTCTTTCAGTTTGAATGTATACTTTTTAAGTGGAACAGGTTGATAGAGAGATTCATCATCACTGGAGTCACTGACATCTGCTCCTGGTGGCACAGGAGACGGCGGCTGTACTCTTATGACAGGTTCAGCCAGTTGGCATTTGTCATGTTCATCTTGCAAGTTCACTTCTGTCATCTCCATTTCACTCTCAGTAGAATAATGAGGCTTCTTTTCTGACTCGCCTTGATCTGCATCCAGTGGTGGAGGAGGAGGGAACTCAATGTAGGCAACTCTGTTACCTTTGGGTCTTTTGTTAGAGTCCTTATTTATATGATTAGGTAATGCTTTGTCAATCTGTGGTTCCTCAACCTCTGCCTGTTTTACAGATGTGGACTTAGCCTCTGCTTCCTCCTCTGATTCCTCAGATACCTCAGGTATAGGACTGGGCTTGCCTGGGATATAAGCTATTAGTGAGTCGGGTGTTTTAGATGTAAACTCGTAACTCACTTCCTCTGAACTTGGTGTTTCTGGTGTTAAAGGGCTTTTACCAGAGCTATCTATAAAGGACACTTGTTCTAGAGTGTCATCTTCTGGACTACCTTGTGGAGAAGGAGGTTGTTTTTGCTGTCTAGCTGTGTAAAATGTCCCTCTTGTCTCTTGTACCGTCTTACTCTCCTGACTGACAATTTTTTTAGTATTTCCTTGTTGCACCTCTTTCTCATACTGCTTTCCTACTTGAACAAAACTGACATAAACAGGTAAGGTCTTAATTTCTTTTACTCCTTCAGTGCTTACTAGCGGTGCAACTTTATCCAAGTAATCACTGGCACCGGGGTCTGCTAACTCACTCGAAGGAAATTCTTTTCCTGGACTACATTCTAAAGAATCTGGTGATTTGCTAGGAGATATCTCCGTTTCCTCAACAGGAGGACTTAGACCTATCGAGCTCTGCTGCTTGGTAACTTTTCTGATTTCTGAATGCTTTATTTTTTCATCTTCCACATAATCAATCTGCCTCTCAACTCTCTCCTTAATCACCGCTGACTGGGATACTTTAGCTGAAAGTTCATAGACACCATCAAGCATGGTTCTCTTCTCCTCAACAATTCTGACTGGAATATGGGACACAGCAATTTCTTCTTTCCTTTTGGATATTTTATCAGCCACTTCACCATTACGTTCCCCCTCCCTGACAAAAAATTCTCTGTATAAAACCCTTTTTGAGGGAGATTTTACAGTCAGTTCCTTCACTTCTTCTGAATGAATTCCATTTGTTGCCAGTTTGTGCTCTGTCACAGTGATAAATTCACTCTTTTTGTCAGTTTTAGTTTCAGCATGATCAACATGGTTTTCTTTTACTGTATCTGGAACCAGCACATGTGAAAGTTTTTCTTTTTGTGTTTTATGATTAGAAGTTCCAGGACTTTCCCACGTCCTATAGATTTTTTTGTCCCAGTGTCCCTTCGTTGTCGAGTCTGAGCCGTATACCAGGTCTTTCGCCCGTGGTTCTGAAAAGTATTCTGGCACGCCTTTACTCATCTCAGTTGTTTGGTTTTGTGTGTCTGAAGCACGAAAGTCTTCGATAGTTTTCCCTCTACCTGGAACAAAATCTTCCTGTATTTTCACCTCTTTCTGTAAAGCTGTGCTCCCATCAGTGAGCTCTACTTGCTTTGCATGTTTCTCTCTGGAATAAAACTGATACACTGGTAACTTACTTTCTTGCAATTTCTTTACTGGAATTTTGGACTGACCATCCAGCTTTTTTTCTTCTTGTGTTACATCCTTACTCCTTGGGCTTATACTTTGTTCAAACTTAAGCCTAATGGAACTGAGCTTTGATTGCTTCAGCTGAAATCCAGTCTGTGAAACCTCAGGTACTCCAGTCTGCTGAGCACTTCCTTTGTGTTCCATAGTTTGTTTAGAGTCCTCTGTGGGTTGCACAAATATCCTTTTTTCAGGACTGCTGGGCAAACTGGATGCTTTTCTTTCATCCACCTTGGGAAAGCACTTCCCATTGTGTGCATACTGCTTCACCTTACTCCATTCATCGCCGGATGATGGTAATTCAGAGAGCAGAACTTTCTCAGGGCTGCTGCTGGCAGAGCTCTGGCTAGAATGTATTTCTTTGCCATTTTTTTTATGCTGCTTTTTCTCTGGAGACTGTAGCTCATCATTCAACTTCTCCGTTTTATCCCGAAAAAACTGTGATACTTCAGTCAGTTTTTCTTCTGCCTCTTTAACAGTCCTGTCCACCCTGTCTTCATACATCAACTTTTCTCTACCTCTGTCTAATCTGTCCTCAGAAAAGCGCATCCACATTGCATGTTTTGGACTACTAACATCTCCAGTGTAGTGTAACACTGTCACTTTATCATAATGATCATCCTTAGACATTTTACCTACACCGTTTTCAGATACATCTTTATACATTTTGGAGAGAATCTCTTTTTTGGGGGCAGTAGCTACTTTTTCTCTGCATCGTTTATCAGACCCCTGTAACTCTGCACTAAGGGGTAGAGCATGGTCAGTAACTGACTCCTCAGTATCAGAATGAGACACATCTAGCTTTTCTGAAAGAAGCATTTTCTCAGCAAACCTGTAAGACTCCCCTCTTAGTTCTGACAACTCATCATCATGGTATTCTATTGAGTGCTGACTCAAAAGCTTCAGTGTTTTGTAAGAGTCATCAGACATGAGTTGAGCAGAACTAGGGCGACTGTCTTCTTCCTGGGACACAGGAGTGTTAACTCTAGAGGATTCCAGATAAGAAGGAAGTGACTCTTCGGCTGTGAGCTCCTCTTCTTCTTGCTGACCTTGTTCGTCTGAACAAGGAAAAGCATCATGTTTTTCCAACTCTTTTAAGTTAATATCTCCCCGAGGTAAGTCTTTCTGATATACATACATTTCTTTTTCTGGATGCTTTTTTGTTTCTCTAATAATGACTTCAGTAGGTTCAGCCTGATTACCTTTTTCAATATGGACCTCTATTATTCGCTCCAGTTTGGGTTTCATTTTGCTGTCCTTCTCTGCAGGTTGTGGTGAAGTTTCAGCAGACTTGCTAACATCGGATGTTACTGATGATTTATGTTCAAACAGACCTGCCAGTTCTTTGGAAGGGTCACGCCCAGACTGAAAGGCTTTCATTATGTCATGAACAGACATTGTTTCCTCAATTCTTTCAGATGTGCTTTCAGTGCATGGAGGTTTATGATAAACCATCCTAGTTGTTGTAGTGATATGAGTTTCTTCTTTTACTCGGACACCTTTACTAAGGACACACTTATGGTCATCATCTTCACTGCTGCTGGCTTTCATTTGAAAAGCTTTAACCTTCTCTTTAATAGATCCAGCAGGTTTTTGCTCCAGCTCCATAAACGTAGGGGAAGGTTTCGAGGCCGGTAGCTCCTCTGCTTTCTGCTCTGGAATTTCATCAGATGATGGTTCGTAGCTGCGGATAACATGAACTACTTCAGTTCTTGTTTCTGTAATGACGGGAGGGATGGGTACATCATGGAAAAGTGGTTTTGGCCCTGTGCTTTCAGCACTTTGTGGGGCAGAAGGTGTCTTTTCACTCCTCGTTTCAAAGCCACTGTCAGATAAGGGACTTTTATCTTGATCGTGTTGAGAAAAGTCATCTGGAGACTCTAAAATAGCATCTGTTCCAAAAAAGGAATCTGCAATTTTACATAACTCCTTTTCTGATGTTGAAGGCCTCATGGAGGCTGGAGGCATTTTAAGTTTATGTTCCTGCAAAGCAATAGCTGGTTTTAAAATGCGTTTTTGTCTCTCTTCACCTTCTTTTTTGCCCTCTTCAAACTTGTACTTTATGTTTGTTAATGAACTGCTACCGATATCATTTGCTAAGTAATCAATAACTTTTGACAAGCTATAATCCTTTTCCGACATGGTTTTAGTTTTAATTTGGACCTTCTCTGGAACAGATATAGGAGGGCTTGTCAAAGCTTGCTGTCTCGCTTCATCAATCTCCTCTGTACTGAACTCTACCCAGTCATCCTCAGAGAGGTGTCCTTGATCACTTTTGGATACTTTAGCCGACCCTTTACTTTCTAAACACACATCTTTTTTCAGAATCTCACTAACTTTTACTAAGTCCTCTTTTACTTTCTCAACAATTTTAAAGGGCTCTTCATCATCAATTCTACCCTCTTTTGGTATCTCAGGTTGGAACGGTTTGTCCTCTGCGACATCTGTCTGCAATATTGCAGTCATTCTTATTAGATCCTCTTTCATTTCAGCAACATCTTTCAGTATCTCCTGACTGGAGGATAAAGAAGATGGTGTGGACAATTTGAGAGCAGAGGGTGCTAAAAACAAGGATGATTTTATTGGAGATGAAGTTCGATTAAAGGGAGGCTGTGTGCGTGCCTCTGTAGTCAATGTTTTAATAGGTGACAGTAACGCAGCAGCTGATTTTGTAAGAGAAGGCGACTCTGGGAGCTTCTTTAATGCTGGTTCAGACAAAACATTGACTACAGAATATACTGGCACTGTTATTGTTGATGAAGTTACTGATGAGGTAGTTGCAGATATTGACCCAAGGGCTGTGTACAAAGCACCTGCAGGAGAAGTTCTCATTGACTGGAAAGCTGATGGTGCTGAAGACACAAATGACCTGAGTGGAGAGAATGACATTGTTGTAGCTGTTGAAAACACTCTCTCAGCCGTGTCAGCAACTGCATTAGCAGCACAAGTTGCAGAATGTGCAGCTGCAGTGATCTTGTCTTGAAAAACAGCTGCAGCTTTCGATCCATTTATTAAGTTGGCAGAAGATGGGTATTTCAGAGGTGACACAGATCCATTAAGCAATGGTACATCTGTGTGCCCAGCTACATGTTTTGCTGGTGACGAGAGAGACGAGGCCATCATGACTTTAGAGGATGAAACAGCATCAACTGCTGACTTAGCAGGTGACACCACTGACTTTAGAGGGGACGATAAAAGTGAAGATGCTGATGTGATGACCGATTTAAGTGGCAAACTTGAAGAGTACATGTTAATGTTGGATTTGGGGGATGCTGGAGGCGTCATGGTTATGGATGATCTCTCCAAGAGAGATCCTGCTGTAGTCACTGGAGATGTCCGAGAGGGGAATGTGGTAGTGGATGCCAGCCCTTTCAGACTAGCAGCTTCTGTGACTGCGGGAGCTCTGACGAAAGAGCCTGAAGTAACCTGTATATTGTATGGAGGCTGCGACACCACAGTTTTTATTGGTGAAGAGATTGTCCGAAATGATCTAATCGGAGATGCTACATCACTAACAGATTTAACTGAAGATGTGGTAGAAGCTCCTAATGTGGATTTGATTGGAGAAGCAGAAGAAACAGACCATATTGATTTTAATGGGGAAGCTGTAGGAGTGTTAGAGGAAGAGCTTGATAAGGAAGTGAAGCCTGATTTGGTTTGCCCAGGCACTGTAATTGGAGCTGTTGTCCATGACTGATATGGCCGTGTTGAAAAGAATGGCTTGTATGAGTAAGTAGCAGGTAGGGATCTTGTTGCTCCTGCACTCCGTTCAACTGTTTCTTAAATTGTTAAATTAAAATCAAACATAAAAATCAACAAAAATGATTGAAAAACAGAGAGACCAGAGAAGAAAATTGGTCAGTAAACGTTGTAATATTACAAAAAGCAAGTACAACTGTTTGCATGAGTTAGGATGAAGGAGGCAAAAGAAGATTTAAAAAGGAAAGAAAAAAAGAGGAATGAGCCATATATTGATGACTGGACCAAACCAAAAAGCAACATGAAATGAGAGACAGAAAGCACATAGCAACCAAATCTGCAAACAATGAAGAACAGAAAACACAAAGAAGGAATCCATAAGGTAAAAATAAATCCACATCAAAATGTCTTCTCTTACTTCCCATTGACTTTCTGATGTGCTACTTCTGAAATATTCGTATCAGTACTATTTTGCCTGTTTAGGTATGTCTCTGCTTTGCGCAACTATCAGAATTATCCTTTTAATAATTTCTGTTGTTGTTGTGCTATTCAGGTATTGAACCTATACGAAATATAAACTTGCATAAAATTACATAATATAGCTAAAATCTTTTTTTTTAAACCACTCAGATCTATTTCATGCAGAACCCAAAATTCCTTTAAGTGACAGGCAATTGATGTGCAAACTGTGAAGCAACTGGAATAAATTCAAATCTGTATCTCCCATGCACAATTCGGATATGCTTCACACTCATAAAGCCAATAAGAGCAAGAGCTTTTCTGAGTCAATATTTAAAAAAAAAAATAAAAATAAATAAAGAAAAGGAACTTTTGCATTTGTTTCTCATGCGATATTCCTTTTGTTTGGTAAAAACTAAAGTAAAACTTTACATGAAATGATTTTAAGAAGCATGTGTCATACATGAAATATGGAAAGTATGATATATGATAAACGTGAGCAAGCAAAGCAACTGAATCAGTTTTATTCATGCACAGTATATCATATCAAAACGAGCACACAGATTAATACATTTTGTATGCTGTATTAAGCACAAATATGTAAACCTTACAAAACCATTTCACAAGAGGCCATTAAAAGAAGAGTACACTTTTTCTACAAGATGTAGTGTCTTGGTACCTTTTGAGGAGATTTCTTGTATCAGCTCAAAGACAGACCTGTTCAACTTTACATTTCTCAAAAGGTAACATCAGAAAAGCAGTCAAAGAACAATGTAATATGCAAAAACTTCCTGGCAAGGACAAACCTGTTAACTGTGATCATCCCCCAGAACACTCAGCTTATTCACAGGCGTTTCGAACAAAATCATCATCAAGCACATTTTGCATCACAGGAGGTACTTCGCCCAGAAGACAATATTTCTGGGAATCCCATTACAGCATACATATCCTCTGATACAGCAATAACATTCAGAGAGTTGACACTGAAAGTAACTTAAGAGGGCTTTTTTTTCTTTAAAGTTGGAATTAGAAATGGAGCTTAAATATCCAAACAACTTACTCAGCATACCTTTCTCTGAAGTTACACTAATAATTTGTCAAACCTGCTTAATCTGTCTTATAGACAGACAGTAAGTTACAGTGAAAGAAACTTAACAAGGCTGATACTAAACCGTTAAGCTTAAAGCACACACACTCTTAGAGAATAGTGAATATTCAATATACCACAGGTCCATATCCTGCAAGGAGAAATGTGCTGGTCCTATAGAAGCCAATCGAAACCCAGAAGGCAATGTGGATGGCTGGTGATATTGCAGTATGAGAACATTTAGGTTGAAGAGAGCTTGAATACTAGGCCTGACTGGCATAGCCTATGTCAAGAAACACCCTTTTTCCTTGCAATTTTATTTTTAAGTGCAAACATACGTCTTTTTCCCCCAAAGAAGAAAACATAGTGTACTTCATTAAATGAGCTAGACTTCATTAGGAAGATTAATTAGCAGCAGCTGCTAACATTCACCATAGAGTCCCGAGTCCAAGAAACAAATCCCAAAATCATTCTGAAAAGAACTAAGAACAAAACAATTTTTTCAGCAGTTTGTGTTTGGAAATGTCTTTACAGGGACCCCACTGCACTGTGATGAGCCAGTCTACCACAACTGGCTAGAGAGGCAATCAAACCAACAGGCTCCCCTTTTAGCTGCTCTTTCCCCTGTTAAATCACAGATTCAGCCATGTTTAAAATGCTTTTTCTGTGCTCCTTATTGCAACTGAAAAGAAGAACCAGTACAAAGAAAACTGAGTAATTTACCAGTGTGTGCAGCTATGACATAGCTCAAAACAACAGGGAGCTGGGCAATTTTACTATTTTGAAATAGCAAAGAAATCCCCACAACCATGCAAGAATTTAGAGTGGAATAATATTGTAAAGAGTGGGTTATATAACAGCCCTTTTTGGCTACTGGACACTCTTGGCCTAAACAGTTTCCATCACTCTGCATCCAAGATTTTATCAGAAAACAGATGCTAGTTACTACCTTCTGTGCACCAAAGTACACTTCCTTGCTTGCAGCTGGCAACTGAAAGCACCGAGTGAACCCATACAAGTGGCCCCTGCTCAGCCTTGCTCCTCTTCAGCTGCAAATAAGCAGCAGGTTTTAAGCGGAGCAGCTCTCCTCTTCTCTGGGGACCTCACTGCTGGGAACAGCTGAGAGGCCCTTTGTCCCTTTCCCTGGGCAGGGGTAAGGAAGGACAGGGAGACGGGGGAATATCCCACCTGCCTTACTCCCTTCTGCACTAGCATTGGCAGGGGTGCAGAGGAAAAAAATCTGTATGCGCTTGCGTGAGTGAAAAGCACAACCCCTGCTGCTACCACAACTGTGGGAACTGTCCCATGAAATTCACTGGAAATAGGTAGAGGTTCATCACTCATATCTAATCACTGGTGCAAACATCCTGCAGTGTAAAGCAGTGTAAAGCAGCCACAGCAGCAGTCTGGGCTCTGTGTTGGGCAGTGTGTGCTCTCTGGAAGAGCTGTACCTCAAAGACCACATCCTCCCCTCGCACCAGCACGATGCAGGTGGTAGTGGCAGTGGATGACTACATGCTGCATGCGCACAGGAGGTGGTGATCAGGCTGATGGCCAAACCACTATCTACAACCTCTCCTGGCAAAAGCAATCATTTCTGCATACCCTTTTTGGGTAGCTCACAGCTTTAAGTAGTAAGCATGGCCAAAAGGGATAGAATAGTTAAAGAACGGTCAGGAACTTTACTGCGTTAACTCATCTTTTTTTTTTTTTTTTTTTGCGTACAGCTCAAGTGGGTTTACCTTTTTTCCCCTGCAGCTTTTTGCAAATGAGACTTAATGGACCTTTGGTGAATAAATAAGACTTTTTTTTTTTCCCAATGACACCTGAAAAACTAATTGTAAGCAACATACAGAGTCATCAAACTTGTTTCAAGCAACTTTCTATTCCCTCTCTCTCAGTTCCCATCAAGTCTTTGACGATACCTTAACAAGTCCATCAAGATGTCTCAGCAGATCTGATAGCTTCTTCAGATGTTATATGCTTGAAGTCTTCTTCTTCAGGCCTGAGAAGTGTAATATATTCTGGAGCACATCTGATCCAAAGAAGCCACAGATCTTATAAGATAACTGAACAGCAGCCATCCAGTGGGAGCTCCCAAGACCCGATGAAGTCTCTCTATGGATTTTATGGAATTATATCAAAAGGTCTGTTGCAGGGTAGCAACTGAGAAGCCACGAGGGAAAAAAAGGCAAGAAAAAGCCTGGGAATGGGAAACAATAGCAGTCAACCTCAGACAGGAGAGGCGAGGCAAGAAAAGCTAAGCTAAATACATTATTGTATGTAACAGGGAAGGAAAGGAATGCCACAGATCTGGTCAAGGGGAACATAACTTTAAGAGGAAGCAATGTGTGGTGCCAGGGAATAAAAAGCATCTGCAGGGAACAGAGGAAAAAAGGAAGGGGAGGAGAAAGAAGAGGTAAAATATAAAGTATGAGAGAGTCCATTTTGGCTAAGCATCTAAACATTTAAGCACTTATCTGAATGGCATTCTCCAGCCTTGCTGAACTTTTGCATAACGTTCATTTCTACAGCAGCTCTCTCTAACCTTTCAAAGGGAAGAACAGACTCTTTTTGAAAACAATTTGCAATCCTCCTACTCCGGAGCTACATGGCATTTCAAAAACTATTATTTTATTTTTACTTAACTAACACATATCATTTGCCAGTCAGGATTCTTCAAGCTCTCACAACACAAGAGTTCACAGACCATCCAAGAGTTTTGTTTTAGATCGGTGGTTTTGTCTTTTTTTTTTTTTCCCCACCCCCAGAGTGACACCAAATACAACGTTTATAGAAAAAATGTCTCTTCTTATGAAAAATCATGTATATATGGTTTAGTACTTTGGTAAGAGCAACTCACTCATTCCAGGCTCAGTCAGATAGCTGTAGCGCTTACGTAAAGCAAGGGAGACAAAGTTCTGGCGCCGGTCAGCTTTCTCCGTCTACAACAAAACATAGTACTGTTTAGTGCCTTTAGTACCGCTACCCCCCATTCGAACACAACAATCATCAAACCTCAGCACGATGGGCCGCATTTTGTGGTACCCATCCCCACAAAGGAGAACGGATCTTTCCGTTCAGCTTCAGGAAGGCATGCTGGAGCCAAATTTGGGCAAGCAGGCAGGGAATGGACAGAGCCGGTCTCCATTCCTGTCTGCCATGTAATGAATGTCAGGCACTGTGAAGCAGGGAGCAGGGCTATTGGAGGTGGCAGAAACCTGCTGTGAATGACTACCCTTCTGGAGCAAGCAGGGAAGGGACCGCAACCCTAAGAGGTGACCCCAGTTGCTCACAATGTCTCTGCTTATCAGGTAGAAGAGCTTAGAGAGCAGATGTAGCTCATGACCCTGCCTTAAAGTATCTCAATACTATATTATCTCATTATCACTTAATAAACTGCTTCACACTACTAGAAATGGTATGATACTATGCATTCTCTGTAAAATAAAGCACCTTTGGCTAGAAACAGGAGATCAACACAAAAGACTACAGATACAGACATAAAACATTCATAAGAGTACAACTTAGATTGATCAAATATTTCTCCCCAAATTAAGTTGCCCTGAAAGCACGTACACCACAATGTACACTGGCTTTAAAGTGAATACATTAAGGACAAAAAAGGCATGGGAGGGGATTTGTTTAATAGGCACAAAATGCAAAGATGCAGATTAGAAAGCAGACGACTATTGTTAACTAATAAATTGCATCGTAAGTCACTGCATTCAGTGGCATAGCTGCTAGTGTGATGTCTTAAATATTAAACATCCTTCAGAGATCAGCTCACTTGATTATGTGGCTAAAAATATGGTTTGTTTAGAAAGAAAACTATTGTTCTAGCTATATAATAGCTACCTGGGAACAAATCCTGTGGAGACAAAGTGATATCGTTGCTATTATTATTTTTTGACATGTAAGGAGTGTTTTGTTTTTTGTGTTTCTTTTTTATTTATTTTATTTTATTTTAATCAGCAGGTGGCTACTGCTGTTTATTTGCCACCAGGAAGAGAAGAAAACTTGCTGCCAGGAAAACGGGATTCATCTATGTAGTTTCTTTTATAAGGTGATCTCATTTATTACTGCCGCTAATGAATAAAACCCACTCAATTTCCTGACAATCTAACGTTGCAGTTTCCAGAAAACAGTGGATTTTTAAGCTGCAAATATCTGAGGTTTATTTTAAAATAGATTTGTACACACTATTTAGAAATCGCTCTTGGCTATTTTGCTTTGTCAGAAGATTCCAAGTTATTTTCAGGAGTAAAAAAATTATAGGCCACTATTGTGGCCTCAGCAATACTTCTGTCCTTCTCAGAAATACAAGGTACCAAAGCATTGGCAGTATTACTCCAAGAGGTAAAATCATATCCACTAAACTCTTCTTGGTTTTGCCAAAAATGGACTTGGTCTGAATTTTATAATTATATCCTTTTTCAGAAGAAAACGAGTTAAATTTAAGACTGCTATTATTCAGTGCTTGGTTTAATTTCATAATATATAATCATGTTTTTTCCACATTCGTGCACTTCTACTGTTTTGCAACAGACCATCAGATGTCGAGGATATGGTTATTCCGTAGGTATCATTTCAATGCTATAGTTAAAAATAGTTGTTTATTTTTTCTATAACATATTACTTTTCTTCACTAAATCTGAAGGAAATAAAAACAGAAGACAGTGTTTATATTACCTCATCATCTTGATCTGACTCTGTTTCCTTTTGGTCCCAAGATGCATTGCAGAGACAAGGAATATTATAATGGACAGCAGGGAAAAGAATATCAGGATATGAAAAGGACCAAATTGGGAGCACAAAATGCAAGCTGATTTATAAGGCAAAGCAAATCCAAAATGTCAACACAAAAGAAAAAAAAAAAAATCTTACACCCAATGCAAATCAACACATGACATTACTGAAAGCATAAACCTATGACTTGCAGGCTGAAGCATGAGCTGTAAACAGAATCATAAAAATTATAGGAACTTGACACCACAGTAACAAAAGACTTTAAAAGTGTTCTACACACAGGAAACCAATAAAACATAAATTTAAAAAGCCTTTATCATATTCCAAAGCATTCTCATTACTGGCATTTCAGAGGGTTATCACTAGCGGGGTCGGGGAGGGGGGGGAACACAACCGAAAACTAAAGGAGCAAAAATAGAACCCTAACAAAAATGTTTACTTCTCCTAACAAATACCTTTTTGTGTGCTGGCAGGGTGATATTCAAGTTGCAAACAGCTGTTTGTGGCAGTCCTTTTGTAGTCTTTGGTTCTTTCAAAAACGATAATCGACCACAAGGTTCCTGGCTGGTGTCTCTTACCTAGAGAAGAAATTTTAGTACAGTGTAGTAATATGTAGTAATTGAGATACCTAAAGGAGGTTTCTGGAGAATTTCTCGGGAGTTTCTTTCCCCAAGAAGCTATTTAATAGGTAAAGACCAACATTACTGAGCTGGGGCTCAGCCTCAGATGCTGAAGGAGAAAAGGTGTTGCCATGAAAGAGCTAGGTCAATCTGAAGCTCTCCGATGGTATATCCATGGAAGACAAGATGTTGAGTGAGCCCAACCAAACAGTTTCATGCTGGGGTATTACTGAGAGACATTTTCTGTTCACCTTATTTTTTTTCTGCCACATTTTGCACATGTGCTCACCAAAAATGCTTAAAAACTTCTTTTGCACAGCAGCTATGACAAGGCTAAAGAAAGTGAGAGTCCATTCATGGTAATTTAGACGTGAACAGTCTGTGCACACTTTTTGGAGGCTGTTCCGCTGTACAGTATGTTGTTGAATGCATCTCCTTTGCTTAGTCCCTGGGAAATAGTGATCTACTGGTAATCTTCTGGAGTCTTACTTGAGATACGGTTTTAATAAAAGGCTGTGTATCCATATCATGTGTATTCTGGCCCCGGCCCTGCCAGCGGCTCTTTTGTGGCTTCATGCAAAGCACCCTCGCCACGTTATTCACATATTAAACACTGACACTTACAGCCTCAGGGCAAGTTAGTCCTATCAGCCTGAAAAAGTGTTATCACTGGGTGGGGGAGAGGGAACATCAGCAGAATTATTTGGCTTGTTTTGCTTTTACCTTGATAGAGAATGGCAGTCTATTTTCTTTGAAAGCATAAAAATTAAAAACAAGCTGCTGTCCTCCTTTAGTCAAAGGGGCCAGATTTCCATAGCAATCGACATAAATAGGTTTTCCTTCCAGAACCTAAGAAAGCAATAAATACAAGTCAATAAAACCTCTTTTCATAGTAGATCCCTAGTAGACAATTTCCCCCTTCATAGATCCTCAGTTTAGCACAAGTCCCCACGCAGATTAAATTCAACAACAAATTAGAAAATCACTGTGCATTATGGCAAGGTATTATGAGTGCAGACAGTTGGTGACTACGTATTCACCACAAACCAGCTCAACTTATGACTGTGTCTGCAGGGCCAATGACAAGGAAAGGTCAGCTGTCTCCAAAGCCCAACCAGGGCTATTTGACAGCAGCGCATATTTAATCCCCCACTGCAGACTGGCCTGGGGCATCCATTTGGAGACAAGTCCTCATGCTCCCCCAATCTTGTCCTTTTTTTGGCCTCCTTTCAAGACGTTTTTTGACACAGCCTTGATGTGAAACCGTTATTTAACTGGGCTTAAAGGGGCTTTTGCAGGACCTGTTGCCACTTGGAAAATACATTGTCCATTTACAAGGAGGAAGCTGGCTGTGAGTAAGAAATATACCTCAATGTCTTTGCTTCTTGCAACTTCTTCAAAGTTCTCTTGTTGCTCCAAAGTTTTGTCCACTTTGTCATCAGTCATGCAGAAGCAACGCAAACTGGATTCCACAGGGTCATTCATTTTGGCAAATATCACAAACTTTGCCATATAAGGAACACATATTAATTCTCTATAAAGCTGTGTTGCCAGACCAACAGTCTCTAGTACTTGATGGCAGTCTGCAAGCCAAAACCTGAGTGGGACAACGCAAACCATTAAACCAACTTTTCATTATGCTCAAACATTGCTTATGCCTTTAAATAAAGAGAAACCATGTCCTGTGATCCTTGGCTGTTTTGCATGCACACTGTCCTTGCAGACTTTCCAAAGCTGTAATTTTCCTTCTACTTTCAGTCGAGCTTTACCCATCCAAAAATGGGAATAACTTGGCATTGAAATGTTGATATACTTATTTGACCCTTCTCACACTGGTATCTCATAAAACTGTCTATTTTAAGCCTCATTTGAAGCCAAAGCGGGGAAATTGTATTTCTTGTGACCATACACCATATAAATTGTAATGTGCTGATGCTTCACCGTACATTTGATTTCCTAAAACAACCTCCTTTATAACACATACTTACAGCAAAATCACATCTCTCATATAGGTTGAAATCGAATATGTCCACAGTGAAGTTTCCGAAAGAGACAGATGTTATATTGTTATTTTCTCATCTTATGATTAAGAGTTTGATGACAATTTTGATTCAAGTTATAAATATTTTAATTTGTAGTTTGTATGTCTTTTCACAATATTTCAGCCCTAACCTATTTGGTTCTTTCAGCAATTCTCTCTCTTTACAGAGCTTTTTATAGGTGCAAATGTTATGTACTGAATGATAAACTCTTTACCTGGCATACCATGAATTTTCTCCACTAGGATGCATGATTTGTATAGATCCTGTTGAATGCCTCCAATCAGCATGTAAGTCCACTGAGTCCACCAAAATTCATTTCAAACCACCATTTTTTGGCAAATTATATTTTTGTGAAAGTAATTTTATGTAATTTTCAACTAAAAAGCCCACAGCCAGAAACTGAATGTCTCTAACTTTTTAAACAAGTATGTTTTTATGAG
>NW_010519179.1:0-30690 GCF_000687285.1 Phaethon lepturus | reverse complement strand
TCCCCCCCCCCCCCCCCATTTTCTTAGTGTATGAGCATTTTAAACTTTCCCTTTCTGTTGCTGTTTGCAGAAAAACAAACCCCTGTGTGGCACCACAGCCTTCAGAGAAACAGCATGTGTGATTGCCAGGAGACATCACCACAGCAGAAAAGGCCAGGACAACGCTTCATGTGTAACCCTGGATGTGTGCGATGATGATACATGGTGACAAAGAAGCAGCTGGTCCATCACCGCTTCAGTGGTCTTGCAAAAGACTTAAAGAAAGCCAAAAAACAACCCCACAACTATACACCCCTTTGTTAATCAAGGGAAACTACTCCCTAGGTGCGTTTGGCAAGCTCTGTTACCATACCTGGCTGAAACATTGGTTGTGAATGAGACACAGTCATTTGAAAATGTCAGCGGAGTGGTGCCTGTGATATCCTCCCACTGCGCAGGTGAAGTACCTCCTATGTAAATACAAACCATGGAGATTTTCTTTCAAACACCAAGCATATACAGACTACATAAGAATATTTTAAGTTATTTTGCTTCACACATGAAAATAGAACCTAGACAATAATGTTCAACAGCTGAGCTACATGTTATATATTACATCATATGTTACACAGCAGAAAACGATGATGATGTAAGCAAAGTACATACCTCCAAGTCAGTAGCAACGCGCCCCCCGGCTTTGATATCAGCTAGGACAGAATTATTTCTGTAAACTACTTTTACTAACAACCATGTTTAATAGCCAAGGCTGAAATTCTTAATATTGGCTAAATATAAAATAACATTTAACATCTGTTGGCAGAGTTCTTTTACAATGGCATGATACCAGACTGAGAGCCCAAGGAATCAGCGAGAGCCTTTCAAATGACCTCATCTGGCTTTGCTCAGGAGAACTAATCTGAACTCTACTGGACCAAGCACACTGATGTTCCCTTTCTGGAAAGCATGAGTTGTACAGTTATGAGAGTGAGCGCAGAGGCATGGCTGTCACAGAAACATTTGCAAAGAGCTCGATTTTCTCTAACCTGTAATGCTACATAAAAGTCGAAGGCTGGGCGTCGTGTCTCCTTTGTACCCATTGGTTACACCTTCTCCCGATGGAGGTGGCACAGGAATTGTCATGGTTATCGGCTTATGAAATTTTCTTCTTCTTGGCTCCACAGTGACAATGGGACTGAAAGTTGCTTTGTTTCCAAGGATTTTTTTTACAATCTCCTCTGGAACTGGTTGGGCCTGTCAACATAGGGAAAATATTTAAACTAGAGCTACAAATTGGTTATAGACATGCAGAATTGTTTTCCAAAAGATAATTCAATTTTCCTTTTATTTTCTGTAGAATTTTATTTCTTTTTTTCCCCAGGCAGTCTTCTCCTATAGCTCTCGAGGGTGGTTATTAGTACAATTCATGCTTAGTATTTTTCTCAGCAACCCACTTACGATTTCCTAATAGCTAACTTGTAAAGCAAAACTATAAATCTCAGAACATTGCTCGCAGTATTTGCTGAGAGTTTTTCAGAGCATGTTGGTTTTGTTTTTAATTTACAGTGATGGGTGGTATTAATTACAATTTCAAAATGCAAAAAGATGCTTATTTTGCACTTGAGAAATGAGGACTAGACCCTCTATATCTTGGAGATGCTGAACGATTCTCACATCTCTGCCAAACACAAATCTGTGCTCCCGAGGAACTCTGTGTACTCTGACTTACCTCTGCACTCAGTGCTTCCTATCCTATGCCAATATTGATTATTAGGAAAGAAATACTTGTTTGGGTCAAATTCATACAGAACGCATTAAGCTATAGAAGAGCTATAAGCAAATCTCAGATTTTCTACCTCCACTTTGTGCCTTGAAAGGTTTCCTGACTTTATATGGGAAGAACAAAAAAATAGCCAATATGGGAAGAAACGTTACAGATTTTTTGTAGTTTTTGTGACATAAGACCTGAATTCAAAAGTGACAGATATCTTATGGGAAACAGGGTTTTGCACCCATTTCCCTTTTTTTTTTTTTTTATTTCAAGTCTGTTCCGATCAGGCTGACCTGTGACTTGCTGCATTATTCAAACTGCACAACGTATTGCACACTTGGTGTGCAATTCTATGCATAGAATACATAGCTACGTTGCGGTCTCAGCAGTCACAACACTGCACATGGAGATGTTGCACTTCCTTCACACTAGAGCACTCTGGAAAGGCAGCTGTATAATTATAATAGCAGAGCTTCCATTTTCTCCAGATTAATCATCTTTAGATGTGAACTACCATTAACAGCAATGTTCCAGTGTGAATTCTGAGCACTGAAATCCAAACCAGCATCCCTATTTCATGAACCCATCAGACTTGTCAGGTTATTAAGTAATTTTAAGTGATAACTGACAGAACTCAAAGAAAAAGGTACCTCCTACAGAATATTTCTCCACTTTCTGTGCAGTTTAAGGAGAGTAAGCTATTCACTCTTCACAGATTCCACCCGTCGCTAGAAGCACCAATGGTGAATGTCCTAAGCTACAACAGATGTATATGGGAAGTCTTTGACCCAGTAACAGCTGGCAAACAGCTGCATGAAATCCTTACCAAACACATTCCTATGGCAAAGGGCAGCCCACTGACACCAATCACAAGCTGCTACTTTGCCACAGGAGACTTGGGACTGCACCGCGGCTGTACAGCTCATAGTTGCTGGCAGCCACGGCCAACAGGACGATGGCAGACAGTATCACTGAGGCTGTGGTGGCCCCAGACCTTTGCTTTTCTTTCCATTCTTCAGATGCTAAGTGATACTCAAGGTGATGATAAAAGGGGAACTGGGCTTTTGCCACAGGGAAGAGGACTGTGAATCACCTGCACCAGAGGGGCACCGAGAGGCAGACAGCATGCCCGGGCAGACACATGCCAATTCAGATCTCAGGTGCGAATATTACCCACTTTGCAACCCACTAGCAGCAGGCTCCTTAGCTGCACTCATGTGTTAAGACCAACAATGCGCTTGTGGGCACTGCGGATATGAACATGAGGGCACCTTTACCTGGAGGCCCACGCGGATTCTTTTGGTTAGAGCACCCTCAGGGAAGGACGCCTGGACACGCGGCACCGTCGTGCTGCTCAGCACGCCACCCTCCGGGCCAATTTGATTACTCTCCTGCTTGATTCGTGAAACCACCGCAAAGTACTGAGGGAAATCCTTTGTGACGATCCTGCAGATACGCTTCTTCTCTAGCTCCTCAACGCTGTCCAACTCTGGTGGGAGAAAACACAGTGAAAACATTCAAGGCATTACCTGCCCAAGTTCACACCAGACACACCTGTGAGTGTGAAGTTTTGAATATGCCTTAAAATACTTGAGAAGTTTTTTTTTATTTATTTACTACAGGAGAAAAAAAAATTCAGTGCTATTAGCTATCAAGTTTGGGTTTGCTCTGTGAACTTTTGCATAAATCTTGACAACAAGGGCCAACAGCACTGGACACACAGATCTGCCAGAACACCTAAGCACTAGGGTGTGACAGTCTCTGCTGCAGCAGCTGCCGTAGGATGGCAGGTTTGTCACACAGCATGGGAGTCCAAGGAGGTCTGAAGGAGATGGTCAAGCTTCTTTCCTCTCTCATCTATATCCAGAAGCACACAAGTGCATGGGTCTTTCTGTGCACATCTTCAAAAGATACTTATTTCCAACCTCTTCTCACATAGCTCTGACATGCAGAAAACCACAGGAAATCAGTCAGTTCATGAACTTTCTAACTGCACACCAAGTGTGCAATCCAGAGCTTTCCTAGCTAAAGCATTTGAGAAAGTTATCTTCCAGATTGGCATCCATATTATCCTGCCCAGACACTGAGCCCTCCGTTAAACTGTGGATGTGAAAGAGCTCTGTCTGCCAGCACCATCAATGAAACCATAGCAAGGATCCCTTCCCACATCCAGCCGTTCCAGATATCTGCCCCAAAATAACTGCATTGTGCTCCTCAGTTCCTAGAGAAACTTAATGCATCCTCAGAGGCAACTGGAACAGAAACAGGTCATGAACAATTAGTGCTCTCGGCCATATTGCCGGCTCATAGGGTCACCAGGGCTCAGAAAGGTGCATGGAGTATCTACTCATATTAACTAACTCAGTAGCTGAAGACACATACGCACTGAGGAAAACTCTGTGATATGTCACAAATATAAGTAATTATGCAACTATATGTGTATGTGTATATATGCACTGGTGAAATCCCTGCAATATAAACACTTATCCACAAATGGAGATAATTATACAACTGCCATGCATTTCTCCTGCAATTTCTTGCACTTGGCCGTTTTAGCTATTGTCTGGGTTTCATTCCAGCACTCCACAAGTTTCCACTCCTATTTTCCTCCTTAAAAAGGACACCACATTCCTAAAGAAGAAAGTTTGTTCCTAAAAAAGATGATATTGCTATCAGATGCAGCAAGAGAATGCAGGAGGACTAGAAATGACAAGACAAAAAACACTTGTAAAATTCTTTATGTGACTGAGACATTTTCCTCCTCTGAACATATAAGATCAATTATAGCTCCAAAATAATTAGAATATAGATTTGGTAAAATGTCAGTTTTCCATTTTAAAACTTTCAGCAGCTGATTTGGATTAATTGCACAGTACTGCTGTGGATCATATGTACCTATCAGAAGAGGATAATGTCTTATCATAATGTCAGCTTCCATTTAAAGTAAATGGAAGAGATTGGAAGTAGATTTAAAGTAAATGGAAGACTCAGAGATTGGTATCTGAAGCCCTCTAATGAATTAGGTATTCTGCCTGCAGCCTCTGGAAGCAAATGGCTTGTGCAGGAGACAAACAGGATTCTTAAACTCCCAGGCAGGTATAATCTTGACTGGTAAAGCCTATGCATTCTCCTGTTTGTTGCTAGAGACTAAACCCACTGTAAAATGCTCATAGAGATGAAGGATAATTAAAATTCTCCTGAAGTAGAAAATTAGCGTTTTATGTAAGAATATTTCAAAATCCTTTGAGCCTGGCAGGTGCTCTCCTTTACAGAAGGAAGGAAGATGTGAAGAATAGAGTGGCAAAACAACAGTCAGGCATGGAGAGGAGTTGGACTATATATAGGGAGGTTATGTTTGGATAATACATATGTAAGCTTCTATATGAAGTTGCCCTCTAACAAAACAAAACAAACAACAACAAAAACAGATGAGCAATCAAACTACCTCCCCGACTGCCATGAGAAATGCAGCGTTAGCATGACAGAATTAATGAAACGGGGAAAACTAGTCCTGGGAGAGGTCACGTTTCCCGAACACACCTCATGCATTTTACAGAAAGAGCTATCATCATTACTATTTTCCTCTGTTGCTGACACTTCATTCCTATGCAATGTATTTCAATTAAAAAACTCGAAGGATTTTTTGTTTGGTTGGTTGGGTTTTGTGTGAGCGTTTTTTTAACCACAGTGTGCTATACACCTCATCTTACAGCTAGGGATGGCAAAGCAGAGAGACGTAAAGCAGGAAGGTTAGTAGCAGCATTCGGAAGTCTCCCACTCTCACTACCTCCCAGATTTGTGCTAACAGCCCAAAGAACACCTATGGCCATTAGGTTTTAGCAAGTCAAGAGAAAGGTATTGTGAATACTCCATGCATACATGTCTTCCACTGCCACCCAAGTGTATGGTACACTTATGCTAAGGTGGCAGGTGGGAGGACGGACAAGATGGAGAGGAGGAGGGAGAAGAGGAGGAGGAGGAGGAAGATCACTCCTCTCCACCCTCTAGCCCATGCTCCCACATGAGCATTACGTCAAGGTTCCTGGACAGGAGAAGAGAAACCTAGCCACATCTTGCATGGTCAGAGAGGGACCTCACATAGGGTGGCTCAGGTCAAGGAAAGCAGTCACATCGGTTTTGTCAGGTGAGAGGCAGTTGTGGATCAGATTCATCCCATGTCTAATACCTTTCTTTTTTACTTTCAGATAAAGTAACGCAGAGCAAGTGTCTTCTGACTGGAAATGGAATAAAAGAAGTCACAGAACACCTGGCGCTGTTTCATGAGCTTCAAGGTGTCTTTGTATGACCTGGTATCTGATTTCCTTTACCAGGGCCTTAGAATACTTTTGCCAGCGCTGAAAAAGCAAATCTCACCGGTAATTAGCAGACAGAACAGCTCTCAGTTTTGCAACCCTCCTGCAGTAGTGGCAAGAGCAGAGCTGACCTTGTCACTGTGCAGAGACTGAAAAGTGGGGCAAGCGTAGGATACCAGTTTCCCCCATAGAGACGCGCCATTAAGAAACTGTTGCACTAAAAGCGTGGCACCCAGGAGGCAGCGCTCACATGGAGAAAAGTACAGGAGATGGGTGGAGGCAGAAAGAGCACATGGGAAGGGGGAAGGAGAAGCTGAGGGCAGCGAGACCCGTGTTAAAAATGCTGGTAACTAGACCCACCCTCCCAGCTTCAGTGTTTCACATACGTAACTAGATGCTCCCAGTGCCATGAGGAGGTCTCATCCTGAAATAAGACAAAGTCCTTTACATGCTCTTTTGTCTGTTTTTGCACAGTCTCTTATCTTGCCATGCACAACATGAAGTTTAACAGCAACACGTTTAAAAACTTTTCTTGGAAATGTGGCAAAATCACTGCAGAGTGACTTATAGTGGTATTTCAAACGCCAAGCATAAACAAGGTCACACTCCTGTTTGATCTGTAGATTCAAAGAAGCAGTTATGTAAAAATTCCTCCTTCCCATCTGAAACCACACTGTGCATCTGCAAGCATATTGTAGCCACAAATATTTGCCTTTCTTGGCTCACTCACTAGTTTGCAAACGCCTGTCAAAAGATTAGCTACTTCAGTGTGTGCATTTATGCACACAATTTATCTACAGGTACCTGTAAAAACTGCAGGAATGTAAAAAGCAAACACAAGTTATATCTAAAAGAAGCCTGGCTGAAAACTTAATCTATTTACCAATTACAATACAGAGAGCTTCTTCCCAACAAAAAAACAAACAAAAAAGATTATTTTACTTTATTCAAGTTTAAATAACTGTAATATGGCCAAGACTTGTGAATTGCTACTCTTGTGTTTGCAACCAAACTCCTCCTCTTCGAAAAAATGCCAAGTTCCCTGTATTAGCACAAGTACAGCACCATCTTTAGAATAAAACCTATTTAAGCAGAAACCTGATGGCACCAAAGAAAAAATGAGTCTCTACATCATGGTTCATTGTTCTTTCACAACAATAAACAGCAAAGTTCTGCTATTATTTAATCCTGCACTTAGTGCCCTGAAGTGTTGCCTCCTGCTCTGGATTATTTTGAGTCTGAGACGAGGTCTTCCAGCAGATGGTGCTGCTTCCAGTAAAGAACAGGCAGGTTTTCAGCAGTCCCCATGGAGGGCGAAGAGCAAAGATGTCCTCGCTCTCATCCCCACTAAGTGGAAGAGCAAAAGAGGAAAAACAAAACAGAGAAGCAAACTGCATCTTTAAAAATTCAGCATATTAAGGACCTGGGAATAAAGTCTGATCGTCCTCCTTCACTACACAGATAGGAAAGAACTAGTGAATCACAGCAGGTCTAACACAAAATGGACCAGACTGCTTTTAAGAGAAAAACAGGCACTCCTGACGCATGTTATAGCATTTACAGATGACCGTGCAAATGAATTTTCTTGCAAAGACACACTAAACTTCTGGAAATGACTATGTGGCTGCTTTTTATTTCAATTAAAGATTACTTCTGCCTCCAGAGTTCACACCTGGAATAAAACTTCTTCCAAAGTTATGGTTTCCGAGATGCAAGACACTGCTACAGAGCCAAGTCTAATTGTGGTATTTGTAACAAACCAGTAAACGTTCAGATGAAAAAACCAACCTCCACTTAATTCTACAAATCTGTAATTTGCTGTCATTGCTTGGAAGACCTTTTACACACAAAAAAGGTGTCATTTAACTGGAGCAGAATTTTGTCAAGACCCTTGTATTATTTTCATGCAGTTTTTGTTTTGTTTTCCTAACTAGAGAAGAATTAAGCTAAAATGAAGTGAACGAATAATCAACACAATGCTCTGGGTGTGTCTGCAGTATTTTTTCTCTTTTCTCTCTCATAAATGATTGCCTGGATTGGGAAAAGGCATTTCTGTGGCTTGGCTTTTAAGGTGCCAAATATTTTCACTCTAAGGGAATAGTCCAGTGTCCATCATACTTTCTGTGATTCACTGGCTGTACATATACCCGCTAACCTCAAACAGCAGTTCCTGAGAAGGTAAGAGCCACCTGAAACCCTCAATAAATGAGAAAGTTGTACTCTGGCTCTAAATTGTGAAGCTTATTATTTTAGGTTCTAAGCAGTGAGGGCTTCATTGCCACCTCTCAAAGTGTTTTTATTTATTGAGCTCTCTTCTCTGTAAAATGTGAATTTAGCCATATGGCACCTCTGGAGAGCTCTTTCATAAGTGATGCAAGTTGGAGCACTTTAGAACAGTGGTTTTGCGCCCAGATTTCCTATCCCAAAATTGAACTTAGCTTAGTTTGGAAAGCAGATGAAGCAAATAAGCAAGCTGCCCATCAGTTCTGACTACCTCACCACTGACAAGGCACCGATACTTCACCCAAATGCCAAATCATTACTTCCTATCTCATGTTAGTGCACAGAGAAGGAGGGGGGTGTGGTGAGATTTTTCTTTCAGAAAGACTGCAAGCCCTGCCTTTGATCCTGAAGTAATTCTTCCCCAAGCAATACTATCCTGGGCCATGCTCACACTTTTTCCTGTTCCACTGCTTTTAGGTACCCTTCTGTGATGAGGTTTATTGTATTTTTCCAAATTCACTGACCCAGTATTTTCAGTTTCTCCCCTACTACTTATTGGTTCTATTATGTTTATTTTGAAATTAATAGCTACAATAGATCATCATCATGTAAGAAGCAGATCTTTGCTGTTGCTCTGCATTTTTACAAGCTCATGTGCTGTTCAAGTACTTCAAAGTGAAAATACTACACAAGCCCATTCTGCTGTTCCCATCAGTATAAATGCTAAGTCTCAGACATCCAGGGAGTCCCTCACAACAGCACTACTCTCCTTTCCATGTTCTCAAAGCATGACTTCTGCTGAGGCTGCCCTCTTTAAACAAGGAGAGGCCAAGATCAAAGGCAGAGCCTGCTCACAGACACCTCTCACAGCTGCCATCCACAGCCTGATCATTCGCTTCAGATGCTTTTGCTGACCATGAAAGAACTTTCCTGCAGCTTGTACCCCACTACACTGTGACTTTCTGAAGGAGGTTATCCAGAGAAAATCCTATAGATAAACCCTTACAGAAAGCCAAAGTCCAAACCACAAGCTCTTTCAGTCACACTCAGATGCAAAGAGCTCAAGCAAGTGTTTATCAGCACAAGTGCTGAAAAACACTTGCTAGGAAAAGCAAGCAGTGATGCCAAGGGATCACTGCAGCCCCAGCCTGCCTTTGCCCACAATGTGTCTGCAGGCACCATCTGTCACAGCATCTTCTGATGAATTATGTACAGCTGAGTCCTCTCATCTTAAGGGACTCTGACATAAACAGCAACGTCCAAGCAAAACGAGGGAGCCAGACTTCCCAAACCTGCATCAGGAAGGCAGGTTGTGTATTTGTGGGAGGCAACCTCTAACAATACCCTTTCAAAGAAGAATGGTCTACAGGCTGAGGTCTGCATCTGTGGGGAAGTCTAATATAACTGATATTTACACTTCATCGTTCGTTTGGAATGACCTTCACGTGGCCCTGCCTGAGCAGCAGAAACACACTTATCTCCAGCTGGGATGTTATTCTCAACTTCATGCTGTAAAGCAACTGTGCAACTTCACTTGAACTTGGCAAGACTTCAGACCAAAACTTACCACTCATTTCAGGATGTCTCCAAGCCACTGCTGAACAATTTCTCTTTACTCTCTTTCCATTAGTTTAATATGTAACACACACTGTATTCCCCAAAAATCAGGTATCTCTTGCATTGTTTTACTTTAGGTTGCTTTAGTCTGCTCATGTTAGCAAGCCTGCACAAAGATAAGGCTTGCTAAAGCTTTGAGAAAATGTTTACCTTCATCCATGCCATTGAGTATTTCGGATAAGTCTTCATGTTTGCTGTCATACTGGTGCTCCTTCCACGTTTCACCATTTTCACTTCGAAGTACGATTAGTTCTCTTTCCTTTCCTCGCATTGATCCAAAATGTGGGATTTCCACTATGACAGGGCTAGAGAAAAAGGAATTGTATTATTTTTAATCCTGTATCTCCTCACTAGCCTTAATTTCCTATGGGCGTTAAGTCTTTAAGAAAACTACAGTCATTTTAAATAGGTAGCACTGTTATGGTAAAAATGTTTTTAGAATTGCCAAAGCTGCACAATCCGTTATCATTTAAACTATAGTTAATAGATAACTTGAAAATATTCATATATAGCTCATTTTTAATGTAAATATTCTGAAATAGCTGCCTACATGAAAAAATAGTGACAACTTCTGCTAAGCAGAGTTCCCCCTGCTCATTTATCCCAGGATGTAGGTGATCCAACCTGCCTCCAGCACACACAGCACTGCTGACTTTTAATTAGCGTTAGCATAGTCAAAATTCGGATTTGGCTCAAGGGATTTAGAGGGGCAAAGGCAGTTCAGAAACCATCCAGCTATCCAAATGCATGCAACAGCTATTGACTGCAGCAAGAACTGCACATGCATGTAGGTGTTAAACTTCAAACTAAGTCCCAGACTTTTCAGAGCTCTCCCTGGCTCCCTGTTGATGCAGCTCCTGTGAAACACAAGAGATTGTTTCTCATTAGCTTCACTTTCTGGTTCTCATGCCCAAAATCTCAGCTGCAACATCTGCACTGTAAGCGTCACTGGGGAATGTTTAGATCCTTTCAGAACAGATTTCTCTGAGTTAAGCAACATCACAACCACATTCATATTAGTTACTGTCAAACATTTTGGGGGGAAGGAAAGGGAACGAGAAGGTGGTTAACAGTAACACCTATGCCAGCAGACACTGTACCTTTAACAGAGGACTGCAAGTGTGTTACTGAACAGTTATTGTGAACAACCGACAGAAACCACCATTCACTTCATGTGCCATTCCTTAACAAAACAGACACATTTGCCAAACACTGCACAGGCAGGATATGCATTTTAAAAGTATGCTAAGACAAACCGACTGAAATCACAGAGTAAGTGAACAATTATGGATTATGCAGCTTTAAGACATTTAAATAGACAGTATCATTATTTTCCTACAGAGTTTGTAAAGAATTTCACCGCTTTGTAATAACTTGGTTAAAAGTAGCATGACATGATGGGAGATGTATGCAGCACTTCTATGGTACTGTACACCTGCAAGGTGTTGGGTGCATTAACCAATGAATTAATTGAGCACAGAAATCACAACAGCCATCACAAGGAAAAACATAAACTAGTTGGAAGTTCACATTAAATACTAGGGGAGAAGAGTTAGATAATATTTTTCCCATGAAAATAGAAGACAGTTTAATTAATACATATTTTAGATGCTTTTAAGAACATCCAGGCTATTGCTCTAATCTCAAGTCCTTTAACAATAGGATAGCTGCTGTCTCCCATTGTGCACAGCAAGTAAATACCAAAAATTTAAATACATTGGTTATGATATTTACTCTGTAGTTCAAACAGAGTACAAACTGAAAACTAACACTAGAGTACAATCTTTGCAGGCTAATATTTCAGATACTGTCTCTGTAAATAATCAGAAACCGCACAATTTTGTGCATGACATTTAACGAGAATACTCAGTGAGAAGGTATTGAACAGGTTTGAAACACCAAACACTCACCAATATTTTGCAAACCTAATGCAATAAATTTCACAATATGGTTTGAAAACAACAGTCAAAATCATATGGAAACATTCTTACATTTTTAGACTACACACTGCAGTTCCTTTAGGTAACATACTTGGCTTTATAAATTTATTTTAACAAGATGCCTCTCGCAGGTTGAAAAGAGTAGTCTTTCTCCAACCTTGTTGAATGAAGTCATTCAATCAATGACATTTCTTCTAAATAATCTTTCATAAAGAATAGACTTCATGCGAACACGTTTTACAAATGCTCTTCCCAAAACAGACTCACTCGAGGCCTGTAAATACCTTCTCTACCACAGGGTTGAACTTAAAGGACTGTCACTGTGTATTAAAATGTATTTGATGCAGTTGAAACACTTCAAATTTAAAAAATTACAAAAGCACAGAAGTTATGAAAGCAGAATGCTGGCAGTGAATTTTACATGCCTATAAGCACAAGATAGTAGCAGAGCTATATTAAATCAAGCCACTATGATTTTCTTTCAGTGACATAAATCAACTGAAAGCTTTAGAAAACTTAAAAGAAAAAATAAAATGGGAATAACAAAAAATTGGAAACAAAAGAAAAACTGTAGACATTCTGTATCTTTTCCGTACATATCCTACCCAATAAATTTTGTTCCTTGTGGACCAAGCTGCAGGATTCGGCTAACCATGCTCTCTCCCTCATTTAGAGGGGGAGGAGTGTTAGGAAGATGCAGTTTACTGAATAACATCCATGCAGCAGGAAGAGAAACGAGAAGGGGAAATTAGGAACAAGCTGTCATTCCCGACAGAACCAGCAGTATACACCAGGGTGCCACTCATGGTAACGAACAAAATTTATAATTAGGAAAAAAAAAGCCACATCATAGTGGATTGTTTCCCCTATTTTACTTAAAAAAAAAAAAAAAGGTCAGTTCCTAGCATTTGTACTACTTGACGCTCTACAGTAAGTCCTCTGCCATTGCTCTCAGTGGCTTTGCTCCACGGGACGGAGACAGGCAGCTCCCAGCAACTCAGGCAGGAGCTGTGAACACGCTGTGGCATAGGGAACAGAGCTCAATATTTGGGTTCTTGTGGGTGACTTTAGGACACTTTTTTGTGACAGTGATGTTTCCCCAATACTCTACGAGCAAGATCGTCAAAACTTGTTCTGGGTTATAGATGTGTGACTCCTCCTGACATCAAAGGCAGACTGCATGAGTAGATGGGGCAGGACCCAGCCTTTTCATGGCTTTTCTTACCTTCGGCTCCACCCTGCAGTCATCATCGAGGCAAAGCTCCCCTTAAGATACAAAGGTACTTTCCGGAAGGAATTTCAGGCTGGCATTTTTTAGTATTTCAAGTTCAGTAGCCTATCTTACATGCTCAAATGAATTAGAGTCAATGTATAACTACTTAGAGCCACAGGATAAAGGAAATGAAAGATGAAACTTGAGTGTAAACAATGAAATTCATAGAACAACTCACCCTAAAAATTGTGCCCCTGCTGGCCCCATTTCTACAAGTCTACTCGCCAATCCTTCTCCTTCAACCATTGGTGGTGGGCTGGCTAGTTTATGCCTCTTTACCAAGCGGCAGGTGATCCGAGTTGGGGCTGTACACTTGCGTGGTGGGATAATTATTCTCATTCCGTGATGGCGACTACCCCTCATCGAACCCCCACGTGCATCAACCATAAAACTAACCAGGAAACTGTAGGAAAAAGGAAACATGTCAATGAAAATGGTCACCAAACAAGCAGAAGATCAGCAAAAAAGTCAACCGTCATTAGAAAAGTCCTCCCGATCCCAGTTAAATTAAAAAGAACATGAAGATTCTTTCAAAACTTACACTTACATGTTAACTATTGGTTATCAAATGCAGGAATTGCTACAGGTCTAGCAACGTCATGGTGAAACAAACAGGTGCTACTCAGTAATTTGGAGTAAAAGAGCACACAAGTAAGTGTATTAGTAGTGTTTTATTAGAATTTAAAAACATCCCTCTGTTACTGTTAGCTATACTGTCCATAAATAAGAGTAATTAGCCTCTCATGCAGAAAGGAACCAGACAATGTAGAAAAAGGTGACTCAAAAATGCATATTATTTTTGGGATCTTGGTCTTCAAAATTTCCTCACAGTCTCATTTGCAAATGCTCCTGATGGCTGGCAGAGCGAGTGCTGCTGGCACCATGGGTGACAGTCTTTCCCAGGATACTAAGGGCTTCCACTGACAGGGAATAAGCGAGAATATCAAGTACGTAACTTTCTTTAGGCAGCTGGTACTCTGCAGGAAATCATGCCATTAACTCCTCTGTGAAGATGACATTCATTAGCAAAAAGCGACATTAAAGAAAAATCGCATTTGCCAGTGTCATTCCAATACATAATTTTCCATTTAATAATATAAGAATAAGCAATTATATTTGTACGTAGAGTGGTAGATTTTAAAATAAAATTCTTTTCATTAGCAAGGGAATAATGAATATTAACAAAAATAATCATTAATAGCCATGCTTTATTTCATCTATGAAATGCTCAGAAGCTGCGTAAGTTAAGTGTTACTGTCTTTAACAGAACAGTGACAGGAAAGCAGAGTCTCCTCCCAGGGCCCAAACCAGACTTCAGCCTGTTTCAAAACTCTGCAGCAAAGATCCTTCCAATTTACAGGGATCAAAACAGCTTCCTGCAGGCCTAAACAGTTATAGGGGGTCTCCTCTGGGGCTCCAAAATACCCTCCCTTTTCCTCTGTACCATAAGCTGCTAAGAGAGAATAGCTTCAGGTGGAAGATGCAGTAAGAGGCCAGTATCAAGAGGGACACGAGTTATCAACTCAGTCTTGATGCCAATACAGTTTTTGTTTGCTCCTTCTGTATGATATGCAGAGGCTGACACAGCTGGCACATCCGCTGCATGGTTTCACTATTTCCAAGGCTGTTGCCAAAACTTCCAGAGCTTAAGAACTAAACCTTCACATGAATAAAAGGTGAGTCCATTCAATTTCCTGGTTCCCTACTGTAAACTGAAGTAATAGTGTAAGAGCCCATAATGGGGGGGGGGTGGGGGGGGAAGTTGCGCAAAAGCAGAAGTGTAATCAAAATTTGGTATTTAGTGGTCTGCAGGAGACAGGCGGGTAGGGACACAAGCTGTAAATACATGAAGCAGGATGGAAAAGTTGTCCAACTGAATTCCAGATAAAGAAATTGCTACATTGCCTTTCTTCAAACCAAATTAAAAACCATCAGTGAAGATACAGAGGTGAAACAGCCCTCTGAAATAACCCTAACCCCAATTTATCGTTTCTTGTGCCCCAGACTCTTTACAATACTGAAGCATGGAATAAAAGTCATGATATTCCACAGTAGTTTTCATAAAAATAAACTGTATCCACATTTCCCTCCTAGATAAACACACTGTATGCTACTGAACAAATCCAAATGTTGCCACTAGGGTATCCCAATTCCTCGTATGAGGAATTGTTTCAGTAGGAAGGATCTTTGCTGAATGGCTAACCAAGCGCTTTCTACAAATATTAGATCTATGTCAAAAACAATATGTGCAATCTTTAAATTATATAAAAGTTATGTTAATCTTAATATTTATAGGTCACAAGACCTCAGATGTCTGTAAACTCTGCAGACTGAAACTTTTCCGTTTGCTAACAGAAGGCTGTACCAAGCGGAAATGGCAGCTCCAGAGAGCCTGGACCTTTGGTTCCCTCTGCCCTCTGCTCACTATTAGCCTGTCAGCATGCTTATGTTGCTCTTTCTCCCTGCAACTGCTCTACACAGTAGGTGGTGAAGGCTGATGGTAGGAGGCAGATGCCACTGAGCATGTGGAAGGGTAGGCCAATGCTTGGTCTTCAGAGCCGGCAAGGAGCCAGCTCGTGACTAGCTGTGAAGAGAGTTCAAGACAATCCATTAAAATTTACTATGAAGCAAAGTAAAATCTTAAGCATGGACCCACAGCCCTTGGTCATCAAAGGGAGAATACTGACAGGAATCTGTTACAATTGGTGCTTTGGTGGTCTTTTAAAAATATGCATGGTTTTTGTCTGCAGAGAAGATGGGGCCGCTTCAGACTACGTGGAAGCACGCAGGGCGGAGGGGTGGCTGGCTGCAGCACCCCTTCAGGGTCGATGCTGCAGCAGCTCCGGGGAGGCACATCTGGTCAGTGCACCACAGAGAAGCGGAGAGGCCTCCCGGGGAGCTTGGCAGGACTGGGCTTGGCACAAAGCAATGTTTTGGAGAGTTGGCTGTCATGTACATGATTACTGGCATGTTAAGCCAGCTCAGAATTAACAAAAAAAGGTTTTCATCTAATGCAAAAATGCCAATGCCGGCACTGAGATAAGACGTTGTCTCTATTTAAATGACTGAAGTGTGTAAGAGTGGATTGTCAAAATTCTCTAGGCACTTAAATCAACTGACTTAAATTAATAATAATAATAAAAATCATCAATGGAAGTGAAAAGTACCTATAAAAATCAGGCCCCAAGATCTCAGGTACGTTTAAGCTGTAGATTTCAAGGTCAGTCCAGCCTTGGCAACGTGGGGCTTAGCACTGCTCATGCACACTGCTCACAGCAAGGGCAGATTAACCCCTGACATTGAGTCTGCGCCCCACTGCAGGAACTAGCCCATTACAGCCAGCTTTGGTGTCTACACCACGCTGCAGCCTTCAGTGAAGACAAAATCTTTAGCAGATCAGCCTTTATGCATATTGCTCCCATATAAAGGTAATCATTGTCAACAGCATATTAATTATTTCCTGGTTTAGTTTTCAAATTAGTAATTTACCATTTTAAACAATAACAATAATTCCAAACAGTATTTCATGCACTTTGTATCAAAAAGATTAGTAGCTGATGCTTACCTAAATTAATGCTGCACTAATAATGGAAACTACAATATGATCTCTAAAACACAAAGCTAAGTGCTAATGAGCATTTCTACTTGAATACATGGAAGGGATGAGGATGTGGGCGGATGCACTACAAACATCTACACACACTCTGTGGGGAAAAAAGTTTAAAAAATAAAATAAAATGAGGATTCACAGAAAGCACAGAGTTATCACCTTGAATCATACTGGGGGAGTGGAGAGGTATAGCTGCAAAATAATTTAGAAAGCAAATGGGAAAAATTAATGTAAGATAATTAGAGGCAAGCAAAAGAAAATATCAATAATAAGCGCAAAGGAAAAGTAACAATCAGAAAAATAACAAAAGCAACACATTCAATGGCCAACTTTAGAAATTATTTGGCTTTTGCTTCACATACCGTGACCTATGTCATATAAAATATGCTACACATGGAAAAAAAAACCTGAAAGGAAGTGTTTATTTAATTAGTCAGCACAAGTCCATAACTTCTCTGAGAAACGCAGAAGCACATGGAAAAGAGAAAAGCATCTGCAATTTACTTAGGTTAACAGCGAATTTACTATAACACAACTTCTTTATTTAATTCCCAGAACATGCTCCACTGTGCCATGGAAAACCAGTTTCTGTATTTTTCTATAGCCATTCATTTTCCAAAGTATATAATGTATAAAGTTATGTATGGCAGTATACTTGAAAGGAGTATCAGTCCATGCCATTCATTACATTGCTTTCAAATATGAGGAGTTCTGTCTACAGGAGGTTTGAGTAAACTATAATTAATCTGATATATTCCACCTTGGAAGACTGAATGCAGTATTTCTGAGCTTCTCAATGTGGAAGGCAGTGTGACACATTAATTTCTTTCTGTTGCCTAAGAAGAAAACCAAGGAGTTAACAAGAAGGCCAACGTGAAGAGAGCACACCCACATTTTAGTTTGGGAAAGTTGCATGAGTAAGCTCATATGTGAAAGCTGAAGGTCATTTTGGTGAGGGGTCTCTACCCCTCTAAAGGCCTCAAGATTCATGACACATTTCAATGTACTGCTTACAATGGACCTGGTTCAAAATATATGCTGGCAAAACAACTTATCTGAACTCAAGAAGAAAAACATAAAACATTATCTTGGCTTAAAAAAAGGAAAAACCAGAAGAGTCGAAATCACTGCCAACAACTCCTTCCTTCTTTGCCTTTCACTGATACATCGCTGGATCTCCACATCCTGCTCTCAGAATTCCCCTTCTGCCTCAGTAAAGAAACGGGAACAAACTTTGATGCTCTTCTGACAGTGGGTAAACGGGGAAAAGAGCAACCCGAGGGAGCAGACTGCAGAGGCGCTCCCCCAGCACGGCACACGGAGGGGAGGACGAGGAATGCGAAGAGCGGGGGGGCCAGGCTGTGGCCGCAGGGTGACCTGGACCACGAGGGCTGCTGACAGCAGGCAACACCAGCCGGAGTACCTCTGCCTATGGCCACAGAAAGAACTGGGAACAAAGCCAGGGGATGAAGCACTGCGAACAAGCAGAAGAAGAGCTGCTTTTCAGAAAAAGACTGGGAGAAGCAAAAAGTCATGATCCTCTCCATATCAGATGTGCTGAGGTACTGCAAAATGTGAAGGGAATATCTGTTGATTGCCCCTAGATGAAGATAATGGGGAAAACCAAACAGTATCACATTATAATATGGGGCCACAATTGAAAAGAAAATTAACGAGTGAGGGTTTTTTCCTAACAAAGGAACCGAGTCATCACAGCATCATTTCTGATGGACTTTGTCAAATGAGAAATCTGACAGGTCAGAAAAGCTATACCTGTTTGGAGAATATCTTATCTCCTCCTCTGCAGCCCCACAGCTTGCTCCACTGCTGCAGGTCTGCAGCTTCTCCCCTCTGGGCAGCAGCTAAGGCCACATCTGCATTAGTGAGGACTGGTGTACAAAGGGAGCAGATCTAAAGTAGCTGATGCAAAAAAATCCCATATCCACAGCATGTATGTTTTGGAGGGTTGGAACCAGGAACCAGTAGTGAACATGCTGAAGAACAAAGGGCAGAAAAGTACTGTCCCAGAGGACTGGCAGGATGCAAACATCAGACCTGTTTTGTACCAGAATAAGTACATAAAATTTTAGACCAATCAGTCTAACCCCAATTATCAGAAATCTTCAGGAATAAATTATCCAACAATCAGTCAATAAGGGCCTAAAGATTATCAAGAGATTACAACTCACCTATCACCAGTCCTCAAAATAATAAACGAGCCAAAATATAAGTGGCAAGAGTAACTTATGTCAAATGAATTTAACTTCCTTTGACGAGTAACTTACCCAGTGTGTGTGTGGAAGTACAGTCTTGGTATTTCAGTAAGCAATCAACGTACACTATAGATAAGGTAAGTGCACAATCATCTGAGAAGTTACCTCAAAAGAGATACCATCAGTGCTTTACTGTTAAACTGAAAGGAAACTTCAAATGGAGATTTCACTGTGCTGTCCTGGGCTAGGTACTAAGCTAATGTCTTCATTCATGATTTGAACACTAGACAGAAAGAAGGTCTGAAAAGTCTTTGGAAAGTAAGATCAGAATTAAAAGATATCTTGCTAAAATGGAAATAGGGTCTGGAACCAACAAACTGAAATACAGTAAAATAAAAAACACAACCAGATAGGAGATGCCAAACACATACTCAAAAAAAAAAAAAAAAAAAAAAAAAAAAAAAAAAAAAAAAGCGCCAGATTGCAGAATTTCAGAAAAGAAACAAGAAATTCTAGCAGATCACAAACATCTGTCAAGAGAAACAGCAGTTACCAAAATCATAATTCTTATTGCGGGATTGTTTAAGATTAGGTGTGCCATGTGTCAGACCAAAGACGTAGCGACCCTGGCTTAGAAATAAGCTATCATCAAAAAGGGGAGAGCCAGGGGACAGCCACAAGAACGCATGGAAATGTGGAAAAGCATCACCTAGGAAGATCTGGGACATTTTAGTCTCTAAAAGAGAGGACTACTTGTCTTCCAACATATAAAACATTGTGAAGAGACCAGCAAGATATTACAAGAAATAGGCCTAATCTGCAGCCAGGAAATTTTAAATTGAGTATCAGAGGAAGAAATATTGTGACAAAGGACAGTGAACTACTGAAGCTAGGAGACTACAGAATCTCTTATTCTTAGTGACTACAAAGAAATTAAACATATTTCAGGAATGGCTTGACTACATTTTATCCTTCTGTAACGCAAATGGGTGGACTACCAGCTCTCTCTCTGAGGTCCTCTGCTGACATACCTTTCCGTGATAACCAATAGACTTTATCTTTTCATACTGCAATTCTGGTATTTCAACTCTAGCATCAACCATATGCAGTATTTTATCAGCCCAGTCCCCAAAAATCCACTGTTGTATAGATCTGTTCAGCAGAATAAGGCACTTACATGTATTGTGGGACTGTAGCTTTAGATTTCTGGGATTTGCTGCTATTTTGGAACTGAAATCTTTTGGCATGTGCTGCACTGATTTTCGTTATAAGAACGTAATTAATCACAAAATGGGGAAGGAAATTGAAAAGGATATGAAATTTTATGTCCTGATCTTGAAAATTAAACAACAAATGTTCATACTAGACTATCTCATGTGCAATGATTCCTTTCAGTTACACATTTATTTGTGGATTTTTACAATAGGTGTTGAAAAACAACTACTATTGCATTTAAATAAAGTCTATCTGGTACTGTCAAGAAGCACCACAACTACAGTGATGACTCATAAGTAAATGAATAGCACCACTAAAATAAAACTACGGATACTGGAGAACAGGCAGGAGTTTGGAAGTATAAATAAAATGAGAGGTTAACTTAAAGCCACCCATTTTTAACTCTATGAAAGAACAGAGCACATAACATTGTATCTCTGATTTCATATTCCAAATAACTTAATACAATTCAAACAAAATCACCTTATGACACTGAAAAGCAAAGCATAAGCAGCAGAAAAAGCAAAACAGAACTATTAAAGAGAAGCCTGTGGGATTACAATGTTTTGGCATTCAGAAAATTAAGTGCAGAAGCAAGTTTTTGGTTTGATATGCAAGAATTTAGACTGACTCCTATTATTAAGTACTCTCATTGAAGTCAGTGTGAATTTTGCCACTGGCTTCAACTGGAGCAGGAATAGGCATGTTATCAGCCATTACAGCAGGCTGTATTCTTCAGCTGACAATACACGTCCACATTTAAAGGTAAAGGAAATCTGTGAAGTGACCTACCCAGAATGGATGGGACTTGAAACAAGGTTAACATTGTCCAAGGTGTCTGCAGCCCAGCTATAGTGTCTTAGAGAATCAGAATCAAACTCCCTTTGAAACGTCAGGTGCTTAAAAATATAATAAGAAAAGATAGATTGAAATTTAAAATGAACATGAAAAACACTTGTCTTAAATACAAGCTTGTTAACATAATTCTATTAAATGTAGATCTGGCCCCTTTCCACATAACAGTGCTGATATCCCAGGTGTTAAATTGCTAGAAATTCCATAACAGAAACATGGAACCCACAGGGTAATAATCTTACTTATCTTCAAACATTCTTTTTGCCCGATTTTCCCACTTCCTTCAGTTACAACTATGTCTCTCTCCAATCTTTACTTACATGTGCAAGCTTAAAAAGATTGAAAAAAATTACCATTTGTACTGCAATCAGACACCATACAGACAGGCAGTATAATATTCACCCACAGAAAACACCATTGGATAGATCCTTATTCAAGCAGAACCTGTGAATAACTTCACTGAGAGTTTAATTAAAGCTGTGAATGCATGACCAAGCTCCCAGTGGGAGGAGGGTTTAGTTTGCTTTATACATGTACAACCAACATGAACACTGTTTTCTAGAGTGCCACTGTCCCTACTCATCTCTATAAAAATAGCTTTAACCCCGTGAAGCGCTGGCACACTGGTGCTATAATTAACTGCCCCATCTGACAGATATTGAGGCATAACTTGTTTGTCGCTGCTGCCCATGGACATGCGCATGCGCACTCATGCGTCCTGTGCCCCGCAACAAGGTCTCATGCTATAAATCCTCTTAGCTGTGTAGCAAAGCCATTCTAGTAGACTATTCTTTTTTCTTTGTTTCTTTTTTCCTAGGAAATTAAACAAATGACATCTTCAAATACTATATGCCCATGTTGCCAGGGTGATATGAAAGCTTCTAAACAATTTAAGAAGCACCGTCAGAAGTTACTGTCAATAAAACTAAGTCAAGAAGCTGTCTCGCAATACACACAGACAATCTTCACCCAAGACTGGTGTTGAAGATGTCAGTGTTTCCTGGAAGTAGGTTGCTTTCTGCTTGCAGGCAAATACCTGCAGAGAGCAGAGTCTGTTAAGACTAAAGCCTCATGGGCTGTTTTCAAATCAAATTCTGTGGGTTCAAGTCAAACCTGGGCCACACACTTCTAGACGGGCAAGTTTTAATATTTCCACCTATTTTTTAAATGTATTGGCACAGAGGGGTAGTGCAAATGAATTATTTTGAATGGAAATATCAGCATTAGTAGTTAATGTGACAAAGTCAGTCATAAACACACAAAAATACTTCTGTTGAGAAGCTTCCACAAGATAAGCGAGCAGATAGTGCTCTGTTGTTGGCCAGAACCTGCAACCCTCCCACCACTCTGGGGTTTCTAAAAAACTCTCTTTAGACATGTCTTTTATTTCAAATGAGCATCCCAGGTTTCCTTCCAAAAACCACTGGCATTGCAATTTACTGCCAATCAATAGAAGCATCTGCAGGGTACAACTTTGCTCTGTCATCTGTCCAACACCATGGTACATGACCTGACGGCTCCTTCTTTTCGCTACCTTAACTCTTTTATGAGGATCTTTCATCGCACTTTTTGCAATGTGTACTTGAAGCCTGATGGTTCAAGCACAGACAGCAACAATAATGAGCAAACTTGCATACGTTAAACACAAAAATAAACCATCAGACATAAAAGATAAAATGAATGTCATTAAAAACAACGGCAATTAAGCAACAGCAATAGATTTAATTAGTACCATTTTGGAAAAAGTACGATAATTTAGTTTAATGAAGACATTTTTCTACTTCCTTCCAATAGAACACTAGAGCTTCTCCTACATTTCCTGAAGATCCCGCAATTTAGGCAGGAAAGCCATTACTGTGGATTTCTGCTATTCCAAGCGATCTAACTTCGTAAGAGCTCATGCCGAGCACATCATTACTTTTGATACCAAACAGTGTAAGATCCAGACAGTTGGTTTCAAAAGTTGTAAAAATTTAGATAAACAAAAATAAATTTATTCCTTCACTCAGTGATCAACATTATCATAAAAAATAGGACAAAACAAAGAAACATAAGAAATCTGTAAAAAAGAACTATGCAATTTAGTGTTTGTCATTCAAATGCCTGCTAAGCTGTAACGTTGTCACTGTACTGAGGTCCAGGCACACACCAGGACACATACACCAACACATAAACCTGGGATCATGTTTGCTGTAACAGCTGAAAAATGCTGAAGTTCTGTATCACAGCAGTGTGATACAGAAAACTAAATGCAGGGCCACCTAATTCCCAAGGAAATACCACCACTCTAAAATAATCTATGCTAGATAGAGGTGCTACTACGCTCACCAAGTTGCTGTAGGTTTGCCTACACACATACATAGGGTTCCTTGGTCTATTCCTTTGTCCTGAGATACTGTCTGTATATCAGGTGGCTGTATTTTTTGATGCGTTCTTTTCTGACAAAGTGCACTGAAACAGAACTTTTGGATGTATTTACAGCCAGCAAAAGCACAAAGCCTACAGCCAATAATTTTGGCTGAGAAACAGAGTAAGAAAAGCTAATAGCTGGACACATGCATCTTAACACGCGGCACACATCTGTTGATCTCATTTCGTCAGTCTGTTGAGGTGCTAGATTTTCCGGGCAGGCAAAAAAATCTTCCTGTGCATACAAGCAGTCCAGAGGATGGCACATCATCAGTGACATCAAATCACAGGATTCATCCTGTGTTTGGTCAGGTCCCAGCATTACCTCCCTGGACCAAGAGAGGTTAAATATGCATTGCTAAAGGGCGTGGCATCATTAGATGCAAATGCATGTATAAAACCACTGATGGGTCTGCCGGCAAGGATCCTGCTGGTTGCATAACCGAATATCCAGGCTGTATAATATCAGAGTTCAGCAAACAGAAGAATTTATGCTTCCTCCCAGATGAATTTATCCAGACAGAAGAGATTCAGCAAGCTGCTATGCAATGGACAGCTTGATCCATCCTGCCTTTGGCTGATTAAATTCAGAGGCTGATGTAAATTATTCCGTGGAGAAAGTTGTTCGGATTTGGTCTGAGTTGCTGCATCCATGGTAACGCACCAGGACACAGAAATTTCAACTTGGCTCCAGCCAGGTTATGAGGCACGGTATGGCCTGGATTCAGACTTCCTTGTTGAACAGGGTCAGCAGTAAAACACTGAATGCAAACAATGGAGAATATCTCGACTTCTCAGGGAATTGCTAGAAACTCTAATACCCAACGTGTCATGCTGGCAGTCAGGTTCAGTGAAGACTAGTTTCAAATCTTCCTCATTTGACTCTTTTTAGGCTCCCAAGTCTCCCAGTGATCCTGGGGAGAGACAGCCATGGGATCTTCTATTTTAACCTGATCAAGGGGTTGACAAATGCCCCTCACTCCTTTACATACTTACATTTGTGATAAAAGTCATTCCTTTTACGCTGAGACTTTGCTGTTGCCATGAACTCCAGACAGGTCTGAGCTTTACAGAAGAGAAATGGAATATGCAGATAGGCAATGTCTCACTTCTTCAAAGTAGTGCGATACTCCAAAACAGACTTAACTCCTATCAGTTTCCAGATGGACTTTTAGGATATTAGTTTGATCCACAATGATCTTAGTTCCTGTGAATTCCGTTGTTGGAACACAAGGTGGGATTTTTCCTTGATTTCTACCGCCATAGCAGAGCTTGTCTAGAATGCTAGTAATGCACAGAGGGAAGGGCATTCTCCATCTCCCAAATGCACTCCTCCTGCTTCAGCCAAAGAGCTGTAAAGCTTACCACCGTAGGTTTGGGCTGGGCTGAAGAACACGGGAATATATCCAGAGGATGGATGTATTTTTTTGTCAGGACTTTGAGGTTTGCAGAAATCATAGCAGAAAATTTTAGGTGGGCTCCCTTTTTCATGAAGATAGGTTGTTGCTTTACTGTTGTTTGTTTTTCAGGGGATCATGGTTTTACTAACCTCTCAAGACATTTTTTTTCTATCACCACCTTCACCATTCCTGATTCCCTCGTGGACTTGAGAAACTTGAAGTTTGTCTACAGGATTAAGACTAGAATAACATTTACAGTTAGACTGTCAGCCAGGCCTCCAGCCTGGCTTCATTTTACGTGACAAATCTGGACCAGAGCTGAACTGCAGTAATTGCACAATCATTGGTGGACAAAACTGGAATCACAAAAATATGAAGACTATAAATGCAATGACAACGGCCTAGACTGCTGCTCAGCACCAGCACTAGGTTTTTGTATTTGTTGCCTTGTCAACTCAAGAGCCAGCACTGCAAGAGAGCCTCCAGGAAGCAGAGAGGTCCATGACCACTTGTACACAATATGAAGTTTGTCGTAAAGTAGAACTCCTGTACATGATGTGGTTGATGTCACTGCAACACCTCCATGTACAGATGAGTAATTCTTATTTTTCTAGTGGAATTTTGTAATACAAACCAGGTTAATGGTGCACACTTTGAACAATGTTCTTTAGGAGTTATTCAGCATAGTGTCAGTTTTAAGTCTTGTCATTTGATCAAATGCTGCTAAATCAATGCCATCTACTTTGATAGTAATCACAAAAATGGCCAGAATCATAAAACAATGTAATACGTTCTCAGACTGAGGAGTCTTCCTCTCCTCCGAATTTCTACCATATCAAGAAAACTTAACAAAGGCTTAGGAGTAGGAAGTGTCAGAGTAACTTTAGGTTCTCAGCCTGGGAATATAATTTCTCATTCCCAATGGCCATAGTTGCAGATTTTATTTTCCGACTTCAGAAACAAACAAAAGCAACAAAATTACTGCTATGCAATGTTCAGAAAGCCTCCCTAGCTGGCTGTTGCAAAACAAGGTTATTGGAGGTTTACAGCATTTCACTTGAAAGTAACAACCTAATAATAAACACTCAATTACTAAAGATAATCCAATCTCAGCCGTTGTCATAATGCTACCAAAACTGTGTGCAAAAACTGCAGTAAAACTGGGTAATTTCTACTATACTAGAACTTACAGGCTAATACAAGCAAGGTTAAAAATGCTTCAGTCCTGCTCTGTGGACCCTTTCCCCCAGGAAAGCATCCTCTGAGATCAGTAACTCCCTGTGCAGGAATACTTGCCGCTGCTGAGAGGCACCTCTGTGGAAACAGCAGCAGAAAACCTCCGTTTCATTACAATCTACCTTATGCTCTTCCAGGACATAAACAACAGTGTCACTCTATGGTCCTTTAATTTCCAAGTTAAGATTTCTATGTGAATTTTTATTCAGCTTCCTAGCAGATCTCTGGCTTCTGCGTATCAAGAAACTCTTGAGTAATTCAGATAGATTTGAAAACCTGAAGCAAGTCTACCAAGCAAAATGATGAGGAACTCACAAAGCTTGCGGTACCCTATCATCTCTAGCATTAGCTTTTAGAAAGACTTTCCCACACTGTAAGCAGGTCAAAAGATTCTGCTTTTGTTTTATTAGTCATTGCACAAATGTTTGGAAGATATATAAACTGGTCAGTGCATAACAGCTTAATCTTTACAAGGCCAAATTCTTCCCAAGGGTGGAAAAACAAGGACAGCAGTTGGGAGTCCCCCCCATGCGGACGGAATGGGTGAACGTAATCCCTGGGCTATACAGCACAGACAAAAGTTGCTTAGTGTAAAACACATTGCTCCCAGCTTATCAAAGCACTCTAAGGATACATGTAACATTAAGGTCACAGATGCTCCCATTGCCTTCTACAGACAACCTCATACTCGGAAACATAACTGGTCCCTTAAAGACTCTTTCGGTTTGGGACCCCATCACCCTGGCTCTTGCAGGATCAAAACCACAGTGTGGTAAACCCACAATTTCTTTTTCTCAGCTCCTTTCTTCTCCCTCTTCAGTAGTTAAGAGAGTAGCAATAGCCTCTGCAAAGCACAGCTGGGGGCTGCAGATCGTAAATACGAAGCACGAATAGCTGGTGGCAGATGCAGCACATACCTGCTCCTTTGCTGGTACCAGCAGTTCTTCAATCATCATGCTGTCTCGGGCATAAGAACTTCTGTTCAGCGTGTAGGACCTATCCGAACTGAAGGAGCGGAGGCTGTTGTATTTACCATTTATCATAGAAAGTGCAGATGACAATGAGATGAACAAAAAATAAAAATAAAAAAATTAATACATGCAACTTCCAGGGATAGCATAAGATGGCAAAATATACATAATCTGTGAAATAAATACAAGGGAAAAAATGGAATAATAATTATCTGAGTACAATTAACTATCCCCTTCTCTACAATATACATAAGCAAAACCACAACAGATGTTTACTGCTTTGGCAGTAATGCCATGGCTTTAGAATAAATCCCAAAAAGTGTATTCAAGTACTTAGATGAACTTCGATAAACATCTTCACACCCTAATCCTGAAAGGAGACCCATGAGGGCAGGTCCTGGGGAAGCTGTGGGTAGGTTACAGCACCTGCCCGTATGGCTCAGATTGCTGAAGCAGGTTTAACTATGAGCAAGGTTTGTGTGTTGTCATTCTTTTTGCGGCTGAACCACTTTTAACTTTGTTATAACACCCTAGTTATTCATTTAGTTAGAAAAAAGTATAGTAATTTTGAAATGAAAGGAGGAAGAAATTTGCTTATTGATGATTAAATACAGATTCCAATGCTCTGGGGATTATTTTGTGCATGTTAGACTATTAAGAAATAACTATGATCCCTCTGAATATGTTGCAATTAAATCAAGGTAGGAGTGTGTTACACTTAACCCTGGAAGATACATTATGGTATGTGCTAAAAACATGCTGCAGGCCTAGACATGCTTGCTACGTGACAAAAAATAAAGTAGTAAAAAAATGTGAATTAATAAAAAGCAACATCCAACAACATATTACACTTTTGAACTAGCAACACTTTTCAAACTCAAAACTCTACAACTTGTTTCATGCATTTTGTAGTTGTTAATCAAACTTTTCTTGTCCCTTAGCACACGTTCCTCCTTGTGCTAGAAGCAGAACTGGGATCTTAATTACACACTCTAGGCATATGTTAAGCAGACTTTTACATGATAAAGGGTATAAAGAAATCAAGTTATGTTCATTATAGCAGAGGGATATTCTCTAAGGCTGATCCCATCCTCCCCCAAAATAAAAGTATGTCACTTTCCAATGCCGAATAACATGAAGATGAGCAATGGCAGCAGCAGAAAGATGTAACACGATGCCATGCCTTCTTACCTGACTTTTGGACTAAAGCAATTTACAGTGGAAAAGAAACAGGAGAAATAGAAAGCAAAGAATCAGACAGGAAAAGCAAGATGTTATGGCTGGATGGCTTATATATTTAATGTGTTTATTTCTTAATGTTACACTCAGAATCAGTAGTAATATGCATCCACAGAACACTTTTTGCTAAATAAAATACTTCACAGGAAAAACGCTGTATTTGTCTCCTCTGAGCATAACATGTGCAATGTAAAAAATGAGTTACGCAGCAACAAATAGTAATGGCACTGCTAAAATCAGAAGCATGGGAATATTAGATTTCTCTCAAAGAAAAGGTAACATGAAGTTGAACCTTCACATCTACCTAACAGATCTTGACCGTGAAATTCTGCTCTCGCACTTGCACAGTGAGAATTTAGACATGTGTGGGAAGAGTACTGTGATGAGTAAAAGGGGTCCTGTGCACCAGTGCCCAGCTCTGCACCCAAAGGGCACTCCCTCTCCACCATCACCACGGTGCTTCAGACCTGACCACATCTGATAGTGCTCCATGATGACCTTGCTCACGGCAACTTCTGTTTAAAAGCAGCATGTCAGCTTTGCTAACTAAGTTTACAAAGATGTAAGATTCTCCCTTCAAATATGTTTTTCCGATTTTCTAGCTAATGGACTAAACACATTTTGACATTCTTCATTAATGTATTATCGCATAAAATAATTATTAACTTACCTAAAAATTTTAGGTGAAGCAAAACATGGCTGGGAACTACTAAAGAGCAACTTTGCACTGCATGCTTGCATTTCTAATGCAACCATAACAAACAAGACTGAAGGGTAGACATCTAAGCTTTACCTTATGGGAGTTGCCATTTGCTGTTAGACAATGAACTCGCTTTTTAAAACAGATCTTTAAACTATAGCATAGGAAAAAGTCCTCAGGGCTCCAGCTTATGAGGTTTAATTATTAGCTGCAGTACGATTCGACTGTCAGTAAATACATTGCAAATCCACAGCTATGGAAGTAATCTCTGCTTATACAGCTTTAATTGTTTTGAGCAATGCACATTGCAGGCTTTAGCAAGATTCAAAAATGAAATCCGAAACGTTGATCTAGAAACAACTGAGTTGAAATCAACATGTCAGCTATTAAAGTTTAAAATATTTTATCAGGTTCACAGAAACTTTGACCTGTTTTCTGTAACATGTAATCCATTCCCTGTCAAATGAAACCCTACAACAAATTTAGGGTACACCTGATTTTTTATTTTTGGGAGCATTTTTCTTTAATACTGCCTATCTTGGTTGGATTACTCGCTAGTACCTTTGAAGAAATAAAAGCACCAAAATAGCAAAATGATTCTCATTCAGTTTTTCTGGCATTTACATTCTTCAGCTAAATTAGTCAATTAAGGAACACTCTACTGTGAGGATCAATCCGGCCAGCAGTAGTGAAAAGAAACCTGGTTCTGCTGGCTGTTCTAGATCAGTTTCTAGAACAGTTGCAAACTGCTAGCAAAGAGGTGCTTTGGAGATGTTCAGAGCATGAGCAGATACCAGAAAAAGTGAATAGTCAGTTTTCTGTATCATTGCCATAAGAAGCCAACATGAATAAAGAATATGAAATAAAACTGCAGCGAACATATGCTTTAAAGGCGCGGTATTATACCACGGAAGTACACCCCCTCTACTTTGTTTCAAAACCGACTCCAGCTTTGTGTGAAAGAGCGCACTTGGTTCGTAAAAAGTTGTAACTGTGGTGACAGGCAGACACGAGAAACAGCAAACACAATACCTGGCGGAGCGGGCTCCCAGGCTAAAGCCCATGTATCCTTCAGCAGGCAAAGAATCATCTCCCAACTCTTTCAGATCCTGGGGTCCGAGGTATTTGTCCGTATCACCTGTCATTGCATCCTCACCTGCCAGTACAAAAGCCAGGCTGAAGTCAGAAACTACATGTATTGTAAATGTTCGCGTGCTTAGTAAGTCATAATGCCCTCCTCTGCTCGCTGACAAGGAATCAATCCCGTCACCCCCACCTTCCCTAAGGCTCTTTCCATCTACTACGGCAATTATCCACCCTCCAACCGGGCCTGAGAAAGTAATTTTATTGGGGGCAAACGTAAGAAGCAAAACTCCACCTTGACGTAAACCCAATAAAATTATACGAGGGATGACTGTTGCTCAATCGTTTAAGCAAGCTAAAGGGTTCTTCTGTACTTTGCAACACTGCCCTCACTTTTGCTTTCCTTACCAAAAAACCTGAGCTGGCAAAGTAAAGTTAGGTTAATTCTGTAAGAAAAAGAAAAAAAAATATAGCTACTTGGCTGTGTTGCCCAGCTGTACTGAACGGCGCAGCAAGCCTGAACGAACGCTGAGCAGAAGAAGAGGCCCGCCTTCCACCTTCGGGATTTCTCAGTAACTTTGGCAAGTCCGAATGCAAGCGGGGCCTGTGTAACGCCGCTTTTCCTAAAGGCGCCGCTCCGCGCTGC